>NC_045448.1:107231389-107243281 GCF_002776525.5 Piliocolobus tephrosceles
TCACCTGAGGTCAGGAGTTCGAGACCAGCCTGGTCAACATGGAGAAATCCCATCTCTACTAAAAATACAAAATTAGCTGGGCATGGTGATGCATGCCTGTAATCTCAGCTAGTCGGGAGGCTGAGGCAGAAGAATCGCTTGAACCCAGGAAGCGGAGGTTGCAGTGAGCCGAGATCGCGCCATTGCACTCCAGCCTGGGCAGCAAGAGCGAAACTCCATCTCAAAAATAACTAACTAACTAACTAACTAACTAACTAACTAACTAACTAAATAAATAAATAAATAATAGCTGCCTCTTTAGGAGGTTTCTGTTGCCCCTGGCTTGTGCTAAACAAATTCCATAGACCAGCTCAGTGGGCTCTCCTAAAAACCTCTTGAACCAGGGGCTATTATTATTCCCATTTTCACATGGGAAAGCTGAGATCAGAGAGGTTGAGTTCCTGAAGTTCTCATGCTACATGCAGTTGCCAAAGCCTCAGAGCCCTTCACCACTCTGCTGTAACCCTGTGGGGGCTGTGATTGTCCCTACAAAGAGATGGGGAATGAGGCCTAGAGAGGCAGAGGGACTTGCTCAAGGTCACATAGTAAGGGGTGGAGTCAGGATTCCAACCCAAGCTTCTGTGTCCTATCTTCACTCTACAATATGGTTTCCTTAATTATTTTTAAAAAGAAAGAGGCCAGATGCGGTGGTTCATGCCTGTAATCCCAGCACTTGGGAGGCTGAAGTGGGAGGATTGCTTGAGGCCAGGAGTTCAAGACCAGCCTGGGCAACATAGTGAGACCCCATCTCTATAAAAAATACAAAAAATTAGCTGGGCCCGGTGGCTCGTGCATGTAGTCCCAGCTACTCGGGAGGCTGAGGCACAAGAATTGCCTGAACCCAGGAGGCAGAGGTTGCAGTGAGCTGAGATTGCGTCCCTGTAGTCCTGCCTGGGCAATAGAGCGAGGCTCTGTCTCAAAAAAAAGAGAGAAAGAAAAAAAGAAAAAGAAAAGAAAAAAAATCCATGTGTCCATGTGTAAAATAGAGCTGCGGGGTTGAGGCTAGAGCGTGACCCCAAATCCTCAGTCCTCTCTGCTGGGCCTCTTCTCCTTACAGCAGTTCTTGGGGTGTGGCTGGGAACCTCCCAACTTTCCATTTTCTTCATCCAATTCTCCCCAGGTCCTGACAGCTAAGGGGCCAAGGAGAAGAGGAAAGGGCTTTCCAGGTGAGCAGCTAGTTAGTAAGAAAAGAGGAAATTGCCCAGGCTAAGGAAGAACATTGGAAGGGCAGAGGTAAGCACCAGAAGGCATCCAGGTCTTCCAAAGTTAAGAATCCTCCAAGTTCAGATTTATGGCCAAACCACCTTTCCATCCATCGTGCTAATAATTCTCCTCCCGCTTCTCAGTTCCTCATCTAGTGTGCTGCTTCCCCTTCCGCCCTGGGACCCTCAGACTGATCATTGGCACAGGCCAGTTTTCTGCCGTGCCCCGGGCTCTGCTCCCC
This sequence comes from Piliocolobus tephrosceles, assembly GCF_002776525.5. Classification (NCBI taxonomy): domain Eukaryota; kingdom Metazoa; phylum Chordata; class Mammalia; order Primates; family Cercopithecidae; genus Piliocolobus; species Piliocolobus tephrosceles. Next base: position 107,232,873 of record NC_045448.1, read on the forward strand.
CTCGGACCACCTGGCCTCAGATGCTACCATCTGTGTGGTTGGCTGTTCGGCCTCTTCAGAGTGAGGTTCACAGCTGCCTGCTGCATTTCCAAAGGGCTAGAGACAATCAGGCCGGTATCCAAAGGGCCCCACCCTGGAGACTGTGTTCTGGGGAAAATGGATGAGGTTCCAGGGGATGTTGGACATCTTCAAATGTTGGAAGGCCTCAGCCTCTCTCAAGGATGAGGGAGGGCCTGGCCTGTGCCATTGGTTCTGAGCCTGTAAGAAGATGACAGTGGCCGGGCACGGTGGCTCACATCTGTAATCCCAGCACTGTGGGAGGCCAAGGCGGGCGGATCACCTGAGGTCAGGTGTTCAAGACCAGCCTGGCCAACATGGTGAAACCACGTCTCTACTAAAAGTATGAAAATTAGCCAGGCTTGGTGGTAGGCACCTGTAGTCCCAGCTACTCATAGCTTGAACCCAGGAGGCGGAGATTGCAGTGAGCCGAGATCGCGCCATTGCACTCCAGCCTGGGTGACAAGAGTGAAACTCTGTCTCAGAAAAAAAAAAAAGATGAACACAGAAGATGAAAAAAGAGGATTTCCCAAGGCTCTGAACAGCCACAGAGCATCTGAGGATCCCAGCCCCGTGCCCTCACCACAGGCCGGAAAAGGTGGGAGGGAGCTTGACAAGGATGGCGGATGGACTAAGAAATGTCTTCCTACTTTCAGAGTCTATAAAAACATCCAAGGAGGCAGGGATTATGAGGAATGGTTGAAAATGATGACTCACAAGAAGGCAGACTGGGTAACTGCTAGAAGCATCAAGGAGGGGAGTTCACAGGAGGGAGAAGGAGGGCTCATTAGCTAATTTTGTATTTCACAACATATGAGGAAGCAAAACACTCTGGGTTGCCAAATCCATATCACACAAATTTCTATGTGCCTGCACTTGTGAGAGAGCTCAAGTTATCTCTCAGCTCAAGTTATCTCTCAGAACTCTGTTCTTATTTTACATACAGCTCTTAGAAGCCTGACTTAGAGTCAAAAGGCCAGTAAGGCTCCACCTTCAAGAGAACTGTCATCCACAACAGCTGATAGGTGATGAGACAGATTGAAAGGTGATCAAAATCAGACTACAGAACCCCACAAAGAAAGCGTCTCGGAGCCATTTAGTGTAGGAACAAGTAGCCCAGTACTGCAGATAGCCCAGGATAATAACTATGTTCCCATAATGGCTCCAGGCCATCAACAAAAAGCTCTAATTATATTCAGGGCAAGTTGCTGAGAAGATAAGAACATGTATATTATCATTTAAAATGGGTCTTTAAAGGGATTTGTTTTGTTTTTATATGTGGGTGAAAGGGCACATTTAAGTTCTCTGGAAAGTTCAGTTGTATGACCCACTCATTGCTTAATATATCTACCAGAATCTAGTCATTCTGCATCTACATATTTACCTAAGAGAAATGAAAGCATATGTCTATGCTAAGGGTTGTACACAAGTGTTTACAGCTTCACTGTAACAGCCGCAAACTGGAAACGTTCATAAACAAGGAAAGGGATAAGCAAACTGTGGTACATCCATACAATAGAATATTACTCAGCAACAAAAAGAATGAACCACGGATACACAGCAACAGCATGAATTAAGTTCAGAATAATTATGCTGAGTGAAAGAAGTCAAACAACTAAGGGTACTTACTGAACGATTCCATTTCTATGAAACACTAGGAAATGCAAGCTAATACGTAGTAACAGAAAGCAGATTGGTGGTTGCCTGGGGATGGGAGGGGGTGGAACGGGAATCACAGGGAGGGATTCCTAAGGGGCATGAGGCAACTTTTGGAGGTGATAGATACATTCATCATGTTGATTGTAATGGTGGGTTTCCTGTATGTGTACATATTTTAAAATGTATCCAATTGTACATTTCCTTCCTTCCTTCCTTCCTTCCTTCCTTCCTTCCTTCCTTTCTTCCTTCCCTCCCTCCCTTTCTTTCTCTTTCTCTCTTTTCCTTCCTTCCCTTCCCTTTCCTTCCCTTTCTGTTTCCTTCCTTCCTTCCTTCCTTCCTTCCTTCCTTCCTTCCTTCCTTCCTTCCTTCCTTCTTTCCTTCCTTTCTTCCTTCCTTCCTTCTCTTTCTCTCTCTCTCTCTTTTTCTTTCTTTCTTCTAAAAGTATGAAAATTAGCCAGGCTTGGTGGTAGGCACCTGTAGTCCCAGCTACTCATTCTTTCTTTCTTTCTACTTCCTTCTTTCTTTCTTCTTTTATATTTTTCTGAGACTGAGTCTCTCCCTGTTGCGCAGGCTGGAATGCAGTGGCTCGGCTTGGGCTACAGGCTGTTACCACCTACTGAGCTGAAGTGTTTGCTCAGATAAGTAGGTGATACCACCTCGGCCCAGCTCACTGCAACTTCCACCTCCCAGGTTCAAGCAATTCTCCTGCCTCACCCTCCGGAGTAGCTGGAACTATAGGTGCATGTCACCACACCCGACTAATTTTTATCTTTTTAGTAGAGTCGGGTTTCGCCACTGTTGGCCAGGCTGGTCTCAGACTCCGGAGCTCAAGTGAGCTGCCCACCTCAGCCTCCCAAAGTGCTAGGATTACAAGTGTGAGCCACCGTGCCCGGCCAGATTGTACCTTTTAAATATCTACAAGTCATACATACCATTGACATAGGTATGTCAATGATAACTCAGTAAAGCTGTAAAAGGTAAAGTTTTCCATAATATGTCCTGGGCTTCCTCATGCTCCCTATCAGGCAGAGTCCTCCTTGCCATACTTCTTGGCCCCCACCCTCTTGTCTTCACCCCCACACAACCATCCAAACTTCCCTTCTACGTTAAGGGATGTAGGAGAAGGGTGGGCATGATGGAGGAGCCATACCTGAATCTGGAAGGTCAGGATCTGGTTCCATATCGGGTTGTCGGTTTGCGTCTGCATGTGCGTCCTGAGCTGGAATGTGCCAAAGCAGTGTTGGTGCCAGCCTGCTCCCTCCTCCCTCCACTGGCCTCACCTTCCAGCTCTTCCTGTCCAGCCCCCCCGTGGCCACTGTCTGCACACAGAGATGCTCGGGCTTATCCCTGCTCTCAAGACACCTGCACAACTTCTCAGCAGCAACAGCACCAGTCGTTTGTGTGCTTATCCACAGTGTTTGCCAGATTCAGATTCCTCATATTTTTCCTTAAGTCAGCTTTCAATAGACCTCATTCTTAAATAGATATAGGGCTACTAACCTTACTGTATAAGTGTATACACATAGATTTTGCTAGATAAATTCTAAGATTCCAAAAGAAAAATGGGCAAAACACAGCTAAAGGCAGCTGCATACCTCTTTCAAAACCATCAACTGACTTCATTTTTAAGCAGTGGTATCTGTGAAACCAAGTGTTGCTTGGCCTGATTAAACCTTTTAAGGTACACAAGACGAACGCATAAGTATCAAAATTTTTGAAAACTGTGTGTCACTTACCACCTGAGAACGTTTCACCTAGCTTTGGAGGTACCCAACCACTCACTGGGACATACTCAGTATGGTTTTTTTTTTTTGAAGCGGAGTCTCGCTCTGTCGCCCAGGCTGGAGTGCAGTGGCTGGATCTCAGCTCACTGCAAGCTCCGCCTCCCGGGTTTACGCCATTCTCCTGCCTCAGCCTCCCGAGTAGCTGAGACTACAGGTGCCCGCCACCTCGCCCGGCTAGTTTTTGTATTTTTAGTAGAGACGGGGTTTCACCGTGTTAGCCAGGATGGTCTCGATCTCCTGCCCTCGTGATCCGCCCGTCTCGGCCTCCCAAAGTGCTGGGATTACAGGCTTGAGCCACCGTGCCCGGCCTCAGTATGGTGGTTTTAACTATGTCCACAATTTCTTTGGTACTCCTCCCTTTACAAGATAGACATTGTTTTCTCTCTTCTTATGTGTGGGCTGGATTTAACCACTTGCTTGCAATAAATAGGATGTGGTAGAAATTCTGCTTGGCAAATACGGAAACAAATCTATTTACCTTTAACCTAGCGTTCTCCAAATTTGAACACAGGACCCTTTTTCACCCATGACACCCAACAGCACACTTTGGAAAATGCTATTCCGTATTCATAGAGGTTCATGGAATGTCAGCAACTCTCTTGCCCAGAACCTTCGTTTACACATGAAGAAACTGAGGAATGGCGACAGTTTCAATGTTGTTCACTCATTGGCATGTTTCACTTGTGCACTCATTCTTCCATGTGTATTTGGTTTTGGGGGGGCATCTGGCATGCAGAGAATAAGATGTGGCCTCCACCTGCACTGAGTTCCAGGTGCAGGGGCGCATGCTTCTCTCAGTCGGTGACTGGGAGATGATTCCTGTGGCCTTGCCCACCGGCCACCCTCCTCTCCACACTACTTTCTCTAGGTGCCAGTCTCTCTAGGTCTCAGAACATTTCTACACTTACCTTTTCCCCAATCAGTTCCACCTCCAACTGAGGATTCACTGACTGCTGTTTCTCTGTGAACAACAAGTTAAAAGACATCTCAGCCAGCAGCATATTTTTTCAGGGGGAGGGAATAGAGTGGAGACAGAACAACTGAAAACCCTCCCCTATAATTGAGAGGGGTGCTCCCGGGACAGACCTGTCTCCAGTTACCACCACGCCCCTTGTTCTTCCACACAATGGCATGGGGTGGGGGACATAGGGAGCCTTGAGTCTGCATCTGGCCGTCACAGGCCGGGGGTGTGAGGCCCATTTGAAAAGGTGTCCATGGCACTTCCACAGGATAAGTCTCGGGGCATTCCAGTCTCACCCTGTCCCCCACCCCAAACCGTAGTTTAGTATCAAAAGGAATGAGGAAACTCCATGAGGATCCGGGGTACCACCGTGTAGGGAACCTCAGGGCTGCTCCCTCCCCTGCACCCGGACTCTCACTGAGGTGAAGGTCCTCTGCGCAGTAGATGAAGAACTGTAAGTAAGCCATGTTGATCGGGACTACCGCTGACTTGAAGATCTGAATATCGGTGTCATTGGCCCCATACAGAAGCTTTTGATCTATCTGGAGGGACCAGGGAGCTGATATAGTCAAGGTCATGTGGAGGTCACAGGCAAGGACCCCAACCTCCCATTGGTGCAGGGGGACGGAACAACCCTGCAGCGACGCAGCGGACAAAGGAGAGATCTGATGGTCAACGCCCAGCGTGAGGCCCAGGGGTGCCCCCAGGAGGCAGCCAGGATAAGATAGTTTCCTGGGGCATTAGGGGCAGCTCACCAGGGCCTGGTCTCCCACACCGAGGGCACAGATGGTGACTTTCAGGTAGCCTGTCACACCACTGCCGGGGTTATTTGGTTGGCAGAGTCCTAGCCATTTCCTTAGGAGTGTGTGACCTGGAGAGGCAGAGGGGCCATGGGAGATCTGCCTCCAGCCTCCTTCCCTCTCCCCTGAAACCAGCCTTTGCTTTAGGAGGAGGGGAAGGTGGAAATACGTCTCAGGCATCCTGTTTTCTTTTTTTCTTTTCTTTTCTTTTTTTTTTTTTTGAGACGGAGTCTTGCTCTGTCGCCCGGGCTGGAGTACAGTGGCGCGATCTCCACTCACTGCAAGTTCCGCCTCCCAGGTTCACGCCATTCTCCTGCCTCAGCCTCCCGTGTAGCTGGGACTACAGGCGCCCGCCACCGCGCCCCGCTAGTTTTTGTATTTTTTTAGTAGAGACGGGGTTTCACCATGTTAGCCAGGATAGTCTCGATCTGACCTCGTGATCCGCCCGTCTCGGCCTCCCAAAGTGCCGGGATTACAGGCTTGAGCCACGGCGCCCGGCCAGGCATCCTGTTTTCTATCCAGTGGCAGAGGAAAAGGGGAGTCACGTGTACCATGAAGCAATGACAGCATGCTCACAAGGCTGCCAGCTGTTGCCTCTAGGACACAGGGACCCCTGTTTATGCCTTGGGAACCTACTCTTCTCACTGTGGCCTGGTCTGGACCCAGGCATTTTCCTCAGCCTGGTGTGTATGTTATAGCCAGGTGCAGTGGGAACTTCCAGTCAAACTTTAATCTCCCAACACCGGCCTCAAAAAATAGAAATCTAACCCAGGATGGTAATAAAAGGCCAGCACTTGACCGAAAGGGATGCCCTGAGTTTTTCGGAGAAAGACACTACTATTATAAAGTAAAACAGGCTAGGCGCGGTGGCTCACGCCTGTAATCCCAGCACTTTGGGAGGCTGAGGTGGGTGGATCACCTGAGGTCGGGAGTTCGAGATCAGCCTGGCTAACATGGTGAAACCCCATCTCTACTAAAAATAAAAAATTAGCCGGGCGTGGTGGCGCATGCCTGTAATCCCAGCTACTTGGGAGGCTGAAGCAGGAGAATCGCTTGAACCCAGTAGGCAGAGGTTGCAGTGAGCTAAGATCGAGCCACTGCACTCCAGCCTGGGTGACAAAGCGAGACTCCATCTCAAAAAATAAAATTAAATTAAAAAATAAGGTAAAATAAAATACCACAATGTACAGTAAAATATTATCAAATACAGAAAATAATTTACAACCTCTAATACTTCCCTCCACCCATGTGTGGGACATATGGGGATTTTAAGGTATGCTGACCCCTGGCCTGATTTTTCTCAGAAGACATACATATTTGCCATAAGTGTTACCTACCTGGAGAATGGTAGATAAACCCAATATCTGTCTGAAAAGACAAGAGTGGGGTGAGAATTAGTTAGGGCCTGCAGCCAAGATTTGTAATATCAACTAACCTGACCCCACTCCTAGCTGTTGGGGCTTCAGCATGTTCTCTGCCCGAACTCCTTTCATCTTTACAGCAGCCTGGGAGGTAGGCCCATTATCACCTCTACTCTGCAGAGGAAGATACTGAGTTTGAGAGAGGTGCCCAAAGTCTTACAACCACTCAGTGAGAAAGCCTGCGTGGAAAATGTCCTCAACACTGCGCTGTGCCACCCTCTCAGCCAACACAGCCCGACTCTACCCTACTCCTGGGTCAGGGAAGGGCTCACTGCTCCTGGGGAAGAGGATGGTTGAGGTAAGAGGTAGGAGTTGATAAAGAAACTACGAGTTTTCTCTTTCCCCTTGGAGATAGTTTCTGACACAGAGGTTTGAGGAATGTGGTTCGGGATGGAAGGTGACATATGTGGGACAAGCTGCTGTGGAACATTATGGCCACCCATAATGTGTTCTTAGATACAGCAACACGGCACAACCCATCAAAGAAAAGCTTGATAAATTGGACTTCATCAAAAGGAGAAGTTTTGCTTTTGAAAGACACCGTTAAGAAAATGAACAGGCTGTTGGCCGGGCGCGGTGGCTCACGCCTCTCATCCCAGCACTTTGGGAGGCCGAGGTGGGTGGATCATGAAGTCAGGAGATCGAGACCATCCCAGCTAACATGGTGAAATCCCGTCTCTACTAAAACTACAAAAAAATAGCCGGGCGTGGTGGCGGGTGACTGTAGTCCCAGCTACTCGGGAGGCTGAGGCAGGAGAATGGCATGAACCTGGGAGGCAGAGCTTGCAGTGAGCCAGGATTGTGCCACTGCACTCCAGCCTGGGTGACAGAGCGAGACTCCGTCTCGAAAAAAAAAAAAGAAAGAAAATGAACGGGTTGTCATACTCTGGAAGAAAATATTTGCAAATCATATATCAATAGTTAGAAAACAAACAATCCAAGGAAAACAAGCTAAAGGTTTGAACAGACACTTCACCAAAGAAGATACACAGATGACAAACACATGAAAAGATGTTCAACATCATTAGTCATCAGGAAGGTTTAAATTAAAATCACAACGAAATACTACTACACACCATTAGAATGGCTAAAATAGAAAAGATGGACTAGATCAAGTATTGTGGAGAATGTGGGGCAACTGGAACTCTAATACACTGCTGGTGGGCATGTACAGTGGCAAAACCTGTTTGGATGTTGGAAAAAAACTTTTAGAAATTTTCCTTAAAAAGTTAAACATTCACTTCTGGGTGCAGTGGCTCATACCTGTAATCCCAGCACTTTGGGTGGCTGAGGCAGGCTAATACAAAAATTAGCCAGGCATGGTGGCATGCACCTGTAATCCCAGCTACTCGGGAGGTTGAGGCAGAAGAATCGCTTGAACCTGGGAGGCGGAGGCTGCAGTGAGCTGAGATTGCACCACTGCACTCCAACCTTGGAGAGAGAGATTCTGTTCCTCCTCAAAAAAAAAAAAAAAAAGTTGACTGGGTGCGGTGGCTCACGCCTGTAATCTCAGCACTTTGGGAGGCCAAGGCAGGTGGATCACAAGGTCAGGAGTTCAAGACCAGCCTGGTCAACAGTCTCTACTAAAAATACAAAAATTAGCCACACGTAGTGGTGGGTGCCTGTAATGCCAGCTACTTGGAAGGCTGAGGCAGGAAAATCATTTGAACTCAGGAGGAGGAGGTTGCAGTGAGCTGAGATCAAGCCATTACTCCAGCCTGGGTGACAGGGCAAGACTCCAACTCCAAAAAAAAAAAAAAAGTTAAACATGTACCACATATACCTACCGTATGATTTAGTCATTCTGCTGCTACATATTTTCCCAAGAGAAATTAAAGCTTATGTCTACACTCAGATTTGTACACAAATGTTTACACAGCCCCATTATAGCAGCCTCAGACTGGAAACAATCTAAATGTCCATTCACAAGGGAATGGGCAATTAAACTGCGGTACATCCATATGCTGGACTATTACTCAGCAGTAAAAAGGAATGCACTACTGACAAATGCAACACCATGGAAGAATCTCAGAATAGCAATGCTGAGGGAAAGAAAGCAGACACAAAAGGGTAGAGAATGTATGATTCTATTGATAAGAACTAAAGGAAATACTTATCTATTAATGTGAACGCTAGGAAAGAAACGTTCGCATAATAACGGAAAGCAGATCAGTGGTTGTCTGGGAATGCAAGGGGTGGGATGGGCATGAGACGGAGTGATTCCCAAGGCGCATTAGGCAACTTTTGGAGGTGACAAATGTGATGAGTATATTCATTATCTTAATTGTGATGATTTTTTTTCTGGGTGTGCACATATTTTTAATATGTTAAATTATACATTTTAAATATGTACAATTCATTGTATGTCAATGACACTTCAATAGATCCATAATATAAAAAAAAAAACAGGGCAAGGCACGGTGGCTCATGCCTGTAATCCCAGCACTTTGGGAGGCAGAGGCAGGCGGATCACTTGAAGCCAGGAGTTTGAGACAAGCCTAGTCAACATGTGAAACCCCATCTCTACTAAAAATACAAAAATTTGCTGGGCATGGTGGTGCATGCCTGTGGTTCCAGCTATCCTGGGGGGGCTTCGGCAGGAGAATCGCTTGAACCCGGGAGGCAGAGGTTGCAGTGAGCCAAGATCGCGCCACAGCACTCAAGCCTGGGTAACAGAGCAAAGCTCTGTCTCTCTCTCGCTCATGCGCTCTCTCTTTCTCTCTATGCTTAATAAAATCCTTATGTTTTCACAATACATACTGAAATGTAGAAAGATAAAATGATATGATGCTTGAGATTTGATTCAAAAGAATTCAGTGGTGAAGGGGAAGGGGGCTAGGTGTAGGTAAAACACAACTGACTGTGAATTGATGAAGATGAGTGATGAGGATATGGGAGTTCATGATATCAAAATAAAAATAAATAAAAAAATCAGCTCGGCTGGGTGTAGTGGGCACATGCCTGTAATCCCAGCACTTCAGGAGGCTGAGGTGGGAGGATGACTTGAATCTAGGAGTTCTAGACTAGGCTGGGTAACATAGGGAGACCCATTCGTTACAAAAAAAAATTTTTTTAATTAGCCAGGTGTGGTGGTGCACACCTGTAGTCCTAGCTACTCGGGAGGCTGAGGTGGGAGGACTGCTTGAGCCTGGGAGTTCGAGGCTGCAGTGAGCCGTGATCGCACCACTGCACTCCAGCCTGGGTGACACAGCAAGATCACATCTCAAAGGAAAAAAAAAGAAGGTCAGTTAAACTCAGGTTTTCTCTGACCTCTATAACTTAGTCAGTTTATGTCACTGGTCACTGTCTAGAAATCATGTGGTGGCCTTTGTCAAAAGCACAACATTTTTCACCTCCTACTATCTAACATTTCTAGAATCCCTCTCTATGTTTTTTTCCAAGGGTGGTCCCCCTTTCCTAACATTGTAGATTTAGTAACTAAAAATAGAAGAGACCCACTTAAATTAAAATTTCAGATAAACAATGACTACTTGGTTAATACACATATGTCCCCGCAATATTTCATGAGAAAGCCATGTAATATTTGGGATATACTTATATTTAAAATGTATTTTTTTGTTTATCTAAGATTAAATGTAACCGGGCATCCTGTATTTAACCTAGCAACCTACCTTTTCCTGATCTTTTTGGATTTGGAGAATCTTAGTTTAGCCCATCATGACTGCGAACTCTCCTAATCTCTCAGCCTGTTTCCAAATCACATCTT
>NC_045448.1:107283281-107291261 GCF_002776525.5 Piliocolobus tephrosceles
TTCTTATCTGTTTTTAAGTTAAAGGGTGCCAAGTTTGTTAGAAGCCTCATTTAGTGCTGAAATAAAACTCAGGACTAGATACATTAATGATACTCATGGTAGGAAATTTGACATTAGTTTTTTCGTTTAATACTTATTTTGAGCCCTATGTGTATCAGGTACTGGGGTGAGCAAAACAAAACTGGTCCCTTCTCTGGTGGAGTGTATTTTCTTTCTTTTTTTTTTTTTTATTGAGGCGGAGTCCTGCTCTGTTGCCCAGGCTGGAGTGCAGTGGCGCTCGGCTCACTGCAAGCTCCGCCTCCCGGGTTTACGCCATTCTCCCGCCTCAGCCTCCCGAGTAGCTGGGACTACCGGCGCCCGCCACCTTGCCTGGCTAGTTTTTTGTATATTTTAGTAGAGACGGGGATTCACCGTGTTAGCCAGGATGGTCTCAAATCTCCTGACCTCGTGATCCGCCCATCTTGGCCTCCCAAAGTGCTGGGATTACAGGCTTGAGCCCCTGCGCCCGGCCGTGGAGTATATTTTCTAGTGAAGAAAGAGACAAATGAAAAGGGAGTCCCAGACTTTCCCCCCTACTGCTCCCCTATAGTAGAAACCCTGGACCTGGGAGGTGAGTGGTGGGCAGATAGAGTATGGGGCCCAGACAGTGGTGGCCCAGAAGTATTGTAGGCCTCTTCACATATGTTCTCCTCAGCGTTCTACCTACGGTAAAAGTGTGACATTGGTGAATACACTGTAGGAGATGAGTGTTGGTAATGTCCAGGGTCTCAGTTCTCTGGTGACGCTGCCTCACTCACCATGGCTAGCATAATTTCCCTTTAAGGAGGAATTTGTACTGCTGCCCTATTTAAGTTACTGACTGGACATATCCTGTGTGAATGTCAGTTACTGTGAGCATGGCAGACCACTGGGGGCTCCACATCATGCATAGTTGGGTGCTTTCCTGCCATGCTGCTGGGCCATGGTGTGGGTTGGCTGGAATGGTGGAAGGCTCGCTGGTACACCAGTGAGCAAGGGCCTCAGACTTGAGGCAACATCCTCTCTGGGCTGTGCTCTCCACAGTGGTTCCTCTGCCATCAGACTCTTATTTTCCTGTGACTATATTTAGATTCACAATAAATACTTTGGTTGTTTCCCAAAGGATATAAATGATTATAGGATTGTTTTACTTTTAAAGTGCCTGCTGGCTGTGAAAGCGCAGGTGGACGGAATCATGCTCTTCACCCAGCTACTTTCACCATTAGATCCGTTATGATAAAGAGAAGGTACAGACCTTAGCCTTTTAGTCAGCTGTTGAGAGTGAATGCAATGCTGGAAATACCAGGGAAGCTTGGTTTTCCCAGCTCCAAGTGGAAAAGTCAGTTATTGATTATCCCTTGTTGACAGGAAGCAAGTTTCAAGCCTTTTTGGTTTCATAGCTATACAGTACTGCTAGATAAAGCTTAACCCAGGGTCAGATCCTTTGCCTCAGAGTGTTGAGTGGCTCACAGTTCTAGAGTGAGTTACAAAGAACGGGAAGATCCTTTGCAGTTTGGTCTTGGTTTGGTCTTATCTTTCCTACTGGCTTTTTACATCCTCCTCCTTCCTTACTTGAATCCTTGACTTTAGTCCATATGTGCCTGGACGAAGCTCTGCATGTTCTTGCCTCTTGCTGCTGTCTCTGATTGGAAGGCTTTTCTCTCATCTTGTGTTGGAATCCTGCCTGTTCCAAAGAGCCTGTCTCATTTCACATGCTGCATCTTAGATGAAAATTGCCTCAGCTTCTCCTTCTCCATTGGGTGGTTTGAATCATAGCAGTTTGGGCTTCTGTTTCTTTCATGGCAGTTATCGGTCTTTCCCTATTCCCATCCCCCACCGTTATTTGGGTGTTTGTCTTTTACCTCTTGTAGAATAAATTCCTCTGCAGTACTAGCCTCGTGCCTTGTAAAAGCAGTTGCACGAATATTTGTTTCCTGAGTTAAACAGAGCAAGTCTAATCGTTATAATTCTCTAATTTCTCATATAGAAATCCATTTAGTGTCTCTGTTTTTAAATTAAGAGCAACTTATCTTCTGCTATTTTTGGAGTTTTACAACTTGCATCAAAACCGTAGCACTTTTTATTCTCCAATTTTTCAAAACCTTTTTGTTTTTCTGAAAACTGCCTGTAATATTAAAACATTTTTCCTTTCCCCGAGGTCATTTTGACCTTTTGTGGGTAGCATGGAATTCGCAGATATTTCTTCTCAGTGTAAGCATCAACATGTCTGAAACCTATATTTGCACATCTGTAATGTTACATTTCTGGTAGATGGTAAAAAACAGACATGAGATAAAGTATACTGTACATGGTATAGCAGGATATACATATTTGTACATAATAACAGGATTATTTAGTACACCACAGCTTGAAGGCAGTACTCTAGAAGAAAATGGAGATTAAACAAAATTATAAAATCAACTGATACTCACTGAGGAAATTTAGGGAACATAGAAATCTGTAAAGGAAAAAGTCACCCATAAACTCTATAGAGATCATTATTAACATTTTGGCTTCCTTTTTTTTTTTGAGACAGTCTCCCTCTGTTGCCCAGGCTGGAGTGCAATGGCATGCTCTTGGCTCACTGCAACCTCTGCCAAGTGATTTAAGTGATTCTTGTGTCTCAGCCTCCTGAGTAGCTGGTACTACAGGTGTGCAGCATATTTTCTTATAGTCTTTTTTTCTGAGTAGAGATAAATTTTTTCTTTTTTCTTTTCTTTTTTTTTTTTTTTTTGAGACAGTGTCTCAGTCTGCAGCCCAGGCCGGAGTGCAGTGTCATGACCTCAGCTCACCACAACCTCCACCTCCTGGGTTCAAGTGATTCTCGTACCTCAGCTTCCCAAGTAGCTGGGATTACTGGTGTGTGCCACCACGCCTGGCTAATTTTTGTATTTTTAGTGGAGACAGGGTTTCACAATGTTGGCCAGGCTTATCTCGAACTCCTGACCTCAAGTGATCTGCCCACCTTGGCTTCTAAAAGTGCTGGGATTACAGGCATGAGCCACTGAGCCCAGCTTTGAGTAGAGATAATTTTTATATTTTCTATTTTACCTGTAACATTTTGGCAAAATTATTTCTGTATGTTATTATGTATTCTTGTCAGCTCATTGGCTGACACCTGTAATTCCAGCACTTTAGGAGGCTGAGGCGGGTGGATCATTTGAGGTCAGGAGTTCAAGACCAGCCTGACCAATATGGTGAAACTCCATCTCTACTAGAAATACAAAAAATTAACTGGGTATGGTGGTGCACGCTTGTAATCTCAGCTACTTGGGAGGCTGAGAAGCAAGAAATCGCTTAAACCCAGGAGGGAGAGGTGGCAGTGAGCCAAGATCAGGCCACTGCACTCTAGCCTGGGCGACAGAGCAAGACTTTGTCTCAATAAATACATAAATAAATTCTTGTAAATATTTGAAAATAATTGTTAATATCCAATTAGGTAGATAGTTGACTAAACTACTCCCTTACGTATACATACATATATTAAATTGTTTTTACTTTATTATTGTTCATAGTTAATTTGTCTCTGTGCATAACTCTCCTTATCCTTTTGTGTGTGTTTTTTGTTTCTGATAACGTTTTCTTTGGAAAGGTTCTCAGAAGTAGAAACATTTGGAAAAGGGATGGGAGTACATTTAAGTCCTTTGCTACATATCCAGACTGCTTTCCAAAGGATTGTACCCATTCACTTTTCATGGTGGGAGCATACTTTTCACCCGTTTGTTTGCATATACTGCTGCTCCTGAGGAGGTTTTTAGAGGCTTAGTTGAAGTCTGTCTGGCTTAGAGTGGGGCCGTGCTCTTCTGCTGGATTGCTGGTGGTGAAAGGTCTCCTGCTTTACACTGGAATCAGCTTTGCTCTTCTTTGTAGATCCCAACCTTGATTGACCGGATGCTTGTGTCATCTAACACGAAGACTGGGGCTGCAGGAGCTGAGGCCTTGTCTCTCCTACTGAAGAGACCCTGGGACCCTGCTGTGGGCGTGCTTTCTCATAACAAACCAGTAAGTTGGATGGCTCAGGACTTAACAATGGCACATACAAATTTTAGACTCAAGCCTTAGAACCTTGGCAGGAGGATAAATGGCTTCTTTAACTATTTTTTGTTGTTATTATTTTTTGAGACAGAATCTTGCTCTGTTGCCCAGGCTAGAGTGCAGTGGCATGATCTTGGCTTATTGCAACCTCCGCCTCCCAGGTTCAGGCAATTCTCCTGCCTCAGCTTCCTGAGTAGCTGAGATTACAGGCATGCACCACCATGCCTGGCTAATTTTTGTGTTTTCAGTAATGACAGGATTTCACCATGTTGACCAGGCTGGTCTCAAACTCCTAACCTCAGGTGATCCGCCTGCCTCAGCCTCCCAGAGTGCTGGGATTGCAGGTGTGAGCCAGTGCAGCTGACCGGCTTCTTTAACTATTACTAGTAATTTATTTTGTATAGTGCTTAACATATTTCACAAGCAAAGGAGCATTGGTTGGGATGAGAAAGGTATTGTGATACTTGGAATTTCATGGAAGAAAACTTCTCACTCACCTGGTTTTTGGGTGGGATTCTTCCTCTTTAGAGCAAACTCCCTGGCTCTCCCCTGATTCTCATCGCCTCCTCGGGTCCCTCCAGCTCTGTGTTTCCCGCTTCACGCCGCCACCGCTTCTGGCAGTCTCAGCTCTCCTGCTTAGGCAAGGTATGTGTAGGGGCAAGAGGAACTCCCTCCTGGCAGGGAATATAGTCTTGGAGAATTGAGGAGAAGAATATGTGGGAGGGAGGTCAAAATGGATAACTTGAATGTGGAGCCTCCTCTGACCCTTCTTTCATGTGGAATTCCAAGGTTGAAAGGGTTTGGGGTAGGTTAAACAGAATTGAAAGATTTGAAACTTACCTCTGCTGGTGTGGGGGCTACTTCTTTCCTTCAGGTCATCCCTGTAGCCACCCATCTGCTGAACAATGGCAGTGGGGTAGGAGTTCTACAGTGTCTTGAGCATATGATCGGGGCAGTGAGAAGCAAAGTGCTGGAGGTGAGAATGCCCCTGTTTCAGTGCATTGTGGCATACTCAGCATTCTGGGGTTGTTCTGCACCCATCTTTGGCCTCCTGTCTCACTGTCTTCTTTCTCTTCCCATGAAGATTCACAGCCATTTCCCACACAAACCCATTATCTTGATTGGCTGGAACACAGGAGCTTTGGTGGCCTGTCATGTAAGTAATTTCTGTCTTATTTGGAGGTTGTTCTGGGATGGAATACCACTAATGATAGCTACCATTGAGTCCTTTACTATGTTTCAGGCTCTGCGTTAGATACTTTACCTATGTAATTGCATTTTAAACTAGAGGACAAATTTTATTAAAACAATTTTTAATTTATTTAGGAAAACTTTAAGCAGAAATAAAAGCAGGTATAGTATAATTAACCCCCAGGATCCTCACCCAGCATTACCAGTGATCAACTCTTGGCTGGGCTTGTTTCATCTCACTCATTTTCTTCCTCCCCCAGATTGTTTTGAAGAAAAATCCCAAATATCATAGCATTTACACACACACACACACACACACACACACTGGCATATATCTGTGGAAAAAATAAAAGGATCCCTTTTTTTCTGTAAACATAAGTACCATACTGTTCTCCCACCTAAAAAACAACAATAATTGTAGCTGGCAAATATTAATAGCTCTGGAATTTGATGCTGTGTTCATTTCAGTCCCTTTCCAAGACATCAAGGAATATTTTCATATTTTACATACATTTGTATGTCTGTCAGTTTGTGTAAGTGTCCCTCAGGTGTCCAAAGCCTTAATTTTGCTTCATGCAAAATTGTGGCATACTCAGCATTCTGGGGTTGTTCTGCACCCATCCAGTCAAGTGATAGCTATGAGAGGAAGAAGGTCCCCATAGTCCCTGCTCCCAGGATGGTGGGCCTTAGCAGTTGCTCCAAGAAATCCAGGCTGTCTGGTAACTATCCATTAAGTTCAATAGAGAGAATTTTTTTTCACTTAAGGGTGAGTGGCAACATTGTGTTCTCTTGACTATATTTACTATTTGTGGAGACAAATGGAGCAGGAGGGCTCTAGTTGAGGGAGTTGACAGGGTAGGAATATTGAACCTTCTGTCCTGTGGTTCAGCCACCTGCTGGGGTTCTCTTGGGGCCCCAGTTCTCTGGGCAGTGGCTGCTTATGGAATGAAATACCTTGTGTCTTGTGCTCTTACTGCTGCCGTTGTGGCAGAAGATGCACCCGGATATTAGGACAGGGGAGGAAGAGGTGAGACTCTCTGGTGGGTCTGGACCACTCCTGGATTCTGGGTTGGCTGAGGTGCCATGAACTCAGTTGACCTTTAGACAAACTGTTATGTTATTTACAGGTGTCAGTGATGGAGTATGTCACCGCAGTTGTCTGCCTTGGGTTTCCTCTGCTTACCGTGGATGGCCCCAGAGGGGTAAGAATGTGGTAAAGCCGAGTGCTGGGTCATTGGCAGCGGGAGTGTGAGTATGCGTACCTTGTCCAAGCTGATGCTGAGGCCGACTGCAGTTGCACAGCTGATCCTTCTTAGTGGAGTTTCCGGGTCAGTGCTTTGTGAATATGAGGAAGCCGATTCTAAAACCTATACCTGTTTTAGGATGTAGATGATCCCCTCTTGGATATGAAGACTCCAGTCCTCTTTGTCATTGGTCAGAATTCCCTTCAATGTCACCCTGAAGCCATGGAGGACTTCCGGGAGAAGATCCGAGCTGAGAACAGCTTGGTGGTAGTTGGGGGAGCT
This sequence comes from Piliocolobus tephrosceles, assembly GCF_002776525.5. Classification (NCBI taxonomy): domain Eukaryota; kingdom Metazoa; phylum Chordata; class Mammalia; order Primates; family Cercopithecidae; genus Piliocolobus; species Piliocolobus tephrosceles. The sequence goes on from NC_045448.1 coordinate 107,290,052, forward strand.
GATGACAATCTCAGGTGGGTAGATTCTCCTAGTGCTGCAAGAGAACTGTGTTACAGTGTTAGAGATATGCCTGTAAGCTGTCAGTGTAACTACAGACCAGTCTGGTTCAGTTAAAAGACAGCATTAGCCAGGTGTGGTGGCTCATGCCTGTAATCCCAGCACTTTGGGAGGCCAAGGTGGGTGGAAAGGAGATTGCGACCATCCTGGCTAACATGGTGAAACCCTGTCTCTACTAAAAATACAAAAAATTAGCCAGGCACGGTGGTGGGCGCCTGTAGTTCCAGCTTCTCGGGAGGCTGAGGCAGGAGAATGGCATGAACCTGGGAGGCGGAGCTTGCAGTGAGCTAAGATGATACCACTGCGCTCCAGCCTGGGCAGCAGTGCAAGACTCTGTCTCAAAAAAAAAAAAAAAAAGACAGCATTAAAAAAATCTTTTTAATATTTGAAATTTCAGATTTATAAAAAGTTAAAACACTAGTACAAAAAAATTCCCATATACCCTTCACCTGATTTCTAAATGTTAAACATCTTACATAGCCCAAATCAAGAAATTAACATCGACATGACACTATAATCTACAGACTCACGTTTCATCAGTTGTTTCCCTAATGTCATTTTTCTGGTCCAGCATCCAGCCCAGGATCATACTTGGATTTAGTTGCCATGTCTCCTCGTTCTCCTTTAATTTGATAGAGTTCCTCCATCTTTGTCTTTCACGACCTCGAGCTTTTTTTGTTTGTTTGTTTGTTTTTTGTTTTTTGAGGTGGCTCCTGGCTCTGTCGCCTAGGCTGGAGTGCAGTGGTGCAATCTCAGCTCACTGCAACCTCCGCCTCCCGGGTTCTGGATAGGGTTGATCTATTAAGCTATAGGTATAGGAATTCTGGAGCGGACTGTCCTGGGCACTGTGCTTGGTTTCTTTACATATGTTATTTTGTTTAACCCCCACAACTTCATGAATGAGATGTTATGATTCCCCATTTTGCAGACACAGAAACAGGTTCGGAGAGGTTGCATTACCTAAGGCCAACACGGCCCTCCTGGGGCTAGAAAATAGCCCAGAAAAGAAATACTTTCTTGTTTTCATAGGATGCCATGGAATTAAGAAGTAAACATGTCATCCATTTTGTTTCTTAGAATAAGCAAAGCAAAGAAGAAATCAGAAGGGTTGACTCAGAGCATGGTGGACAGATGTATTCAGGTAAACAGTTGT
>NC_045448.1:107291271-107334412 GCF_002776525.5 Piliocolobus tephrosceles
GGTTGACTCAGAGCATGGTGGACAGATGTATTCAGGTAAACAGTTGTTTTGTGCGCTTTTCTCAGCTAGGCTTGCCTTTCTGTAGCCTTGTAGGTTTGGTCTTATTAGTAGTGGCCTGTTTGGCTCTGAACACCTCCACTGGGGCCTCTGGTAGGCCTCAGTCATAAGCAAAGCAAAGAAAAATGAGAGTGGTGAATTAGTGTAAGCAAAGCATCAGGAGGGAGAGTGTTGGAAAAGTGGTGGAGTGTGACCACCCCGGAGCTCCCCCTGACAGAGGCATTTGCTGGTCTTCTCGAACCACAGTTGCTCAGAAGCCTGGGATTTGCGCCAGGCCTTGTTTGAGTGGGGAAGGACTGGCACATCCAGATGCCAGAGCTGAGGGAGAATCTCTTTTAGTTGGTAAGTATATGAGAGGTTCCCATTCTCCAGATGAGGACTAAAAGGCCTTGATTGGCTCCTCTCTACACTAGGATGAGATTGTGGACTTTTTGACTGGAGTGCTCACTCGTGCTGAGGGTCACATGGGCTCTGAACCTCGGGATCAGGATGCTGAGAAGAAGAAGAAGCCCCGCGATGTGGCCCGCAGAGACTTGGCCTTTGAAGTCCCTGAGCGGGGCAGTCGACCTGCCTCCCCAGCTGCCAAGCTGCCCGCCTCACCCTCAGGCTCAGAGGTAGTGTGAGCAGGGAGGGATTACTGTTGCTGGGGAATCAGCACCACAGAGTTGGTTCCTTAACTTCCTGGGGATGCCTCTGTCTTGTTAGTGCCATGGGCCTGTGAGTTCCTACAAGGGGAATTCCAGAGGGATGTGCTGACCCGTGGTCAGATCCCAATAACACTGGCTCATCTCTTGGCCTTCTCACCTTACTCAGGATCTCTCCAGTGTGTCCAGCAGCCCCACCTCCAGTCCCAAGACCAAAGTGACCACAGTGACCTCTGCCCAGAAGTCCAGTCAGATTGGAAGCTCTCAGCTGCTGAAGAGACATGTGCAGCGGACAGAAGCTGTGCTGACCCACAAACAAGCTCAAGGTATGGGCACCTGGCCGGGGCTCCTCCCGGGGCTGTCTGCTGGAGTTCATACCACACGGCGGCTGCACAGTATTGGTATCTACAGCTTCTTTCAGGCGGATGGGAGGCACCCTTTCTCACATTTCTGTGCAGGCAAAATTCAAAATTAATTATTGAAATGAATGGCAAGGCCTCTGAGTGAGTGGGACTTTGTGATCACTAGTTATAGCATTGTCTTGCTGTTCTGGGGAGGCTAGGCTTTATGAACATATATATTGGCCTAAACTTTTTTCTGCCTTGCCAGCCACTCCTCCAGTCAGGGCTCTGTGATCATATGTATTGGGTGATTGATTTTATTAATCAGATTCTAGGGCAACTCACTTGGCATCATGCCCTTTCTTTGTTTGACCCTTGAAGCGTTAAGATTCTCACACTGAGGCCGGGCGCGGTGGCTCAAGCCTGTAATCCCAGCACTTTGGGAGGCCGAGACGGGCGGATCACAAGGTCAGGAGATCGAGACCATCCTGGCTAACATGGTGAAACCCCGTCTCTACTAAAAAAATACAAAAAACTAGCCGGGCGAGGTGGCAGACGCCTGTAGTCCCAGCTACTCGGGAGGCTGAGGCAGGAGAATGGCGTAAACGTGGGAGGTGGAGCTTGCAGTGAGCTGAGATCCGGCCACTGCACTCCAGCCTGGGTGACAGAGCAAGACTCCGTCTCAAAAAAAAAAAAAAAAAGAAAAAGAAAAGATTCTCACACTGAGACTTTCAGTGAAGTGTATCAGGGTTCGCTGCAGACAGGTTTCAGATGAGGCTGGGAAGTATTCATATAGTCGAAAGTAAGAGTTTGGTGAGCTGCAAGTGCTATGAAAGGAGCTATAGAAAAGGGAGAGTTCACTGGGCTATAGAAAAGAAGAAACAGTGCTCTGTCCGCCTTCCCCCACATTGATCCAGTTGGGTGGCCTTGAGGTAAGGCTTCTTGGGCATTGGTGTTTAACGATGTGTCACCTGAGCTTCTCAGGAATAGGGGTGCCTGGGAAGAGGCAGCAGCCAGAGCTGGCTGGCTGGCAGACAGACGTGGAGGGGATAGGAGGCTCATCTGTTTCCTTTCCCTGTGTTTCTTTTAGTGGAGCCAAAGGATCAGAACCAAAACGCAGACCTCTTGTGAGTTTGCTTATAAGAGTAAGAGTAGTACTAACAAGGAGTAGAAGTATGAGTGGATGGGAGGAGTTGAGAAGTGAGGCCAGGCCCCGAGGGTCTGCGCGGATGCTGTGCCATGGATCTTCATGAGTGGTGGCCAGAGCCAAGTCCCTTGTGGACAGTGTGTCTTTACACTTCTGATGAAGACAGAGCTGGTGATATGCTGTGCTTCTGGAGAGGGTGATTAGTTGAGAATCTAAGGAGTTTGGAAGGCTGATTGGCGAGCTGGGTTTGAAATGGGGACCTAGGGTTTCATGGGGGAGAGTAGCAGCTTTAGAACCCTGGCTTAGCAGAGCTGATGGGCAAACAGGGAATACTAATAGCGAACTTACATGAAGTCCTTGCTGTGTGCCATGCCTTCTTCGTGGCACTCACATTGCTGTAGTTTGTTGAGTTTTGGCATAGCTCCATGAGGCAGGTAGTACTAGTCAGTTTTAGATGCTTCTACAGACCGACTCCATGGCAGAGTCAGGTTGCCGTGCAGTAATTTCAGAAGGAGCCCCTATTGGCCATTTTCTACAACCTTTTTTCTTACTCCCTCTCTTTTTCTCCCTTCTCTGGCTGGCTGTGATTCTGTAATTCTTTCTGATTCATTCCAGCACAGTTTGCTGCTTTTCTGAAACAAAATATGCTGGTGAGGAAAGCTCTTCCTCCTGGCACCTCCTCCTGTCTCTTTGGTGAGTATTACTCTTTCTTGCTTGCTCGTCCACTGCATTCTGCTCCTCAACCCCTTATTTATTTTCCATCTCTCCCTCTCTTCTGCCTCAGTTTGGTTTCCTCCTGTTCTTTTCTTTTTCTTTGTGTTCTTTTGTTTTGCTGACTCCTGTTGCTTACTCTGTAGTCTTTGTCCTTTTTCCATTCTTTTGTTTGCTTCTTATGGTATTTTCTTTTTTGTCTCTTAGTGTGGTTCTTTCTTTCACTGTGGTCTTGGCTCTGCTGCTTTTTTGTATGCCTGTGGCATTGCCTGTGAGTCTCGGTTTCCTTGTGTGTTTTTCTCCCTGCCTCTTGTCCTGTGTTTATCTGGTGGCTACAAGCCCACCAGCCACATATCAGCATAGAACCTGAAACTCCTTTCCCCTCCACCCTCCTTCCTACTCTGATTTTAGCCAGTGCATCTGTCCCCTAAGCAATCCTTCTAGCTGGTTATGTCCTGACTGTTACCTCATGGCAGGACCCCTCCTCCATCCTCATGTGACTGCTGCCTTCCTCCCCACCCCAGTCTTTGCTTCCCTATGCTACAAGAGGACTAGGGTAGACTTCTGGGTTTAAAGAGGAGGGAATCTTTGAGGAAGCTTGAAAGATAACCTGAGTCCAAAAAGCTTGGCTGTATCCATGATGAGCCTGTTTGATTCGGTGGAAGTGGAAGCCCGTGTGTGAACAGATGGCCTTTGTCTGTGCTAGTACACATGACCTGGGGACCAGGTTGTGACATGGGCCAGTGTTGCCCTGTTACTTTTGGGGAGGAACCGTGAGGTTGCCTGGTTGAGGTGCTCTCTGCTAGTAGCCACTCATAGCCAGCTTTCAGTCCTGGTGACAGTCCTCTTCACTGCCTCCGTTTGGCAAGTGAATCCTCAACCCTGGGCTCTTAGGGCAGGGTGGGACTCTTGAGAGCCTTTTGGAAAACTCTGCTTTTTAGAGAGAACTGGATGACCTGCTCCTCCATGAGTTCTCGTAGAATGTTTAGTGTCCCCAACTGTGTGATGATACGGGGAGGGCTTGAGACAGGAGGGTGATCACACTTTTTGAGTCTGGGAAGGACTGTTTACTTATTGTGTTGAGTCCTCTATTTTTGTTGTTGTTGCTATTGACCTTGGCTAGGCAGGGTCAGGGTGTCTTCTGTCTTTTAATTCCTCCCAACTCAGGGCCCCTTCCCTTCCGATTCCAGTGCAGGATGAGGGATGAGAAGGGAGCCGTCCTCTGAGAAGGGCAAAGTGGGGTCCCCCACGGGCAGGGCCTGAGTGAAGTTGTCCTGAAGCATGGGCAGTCTCCTTTGAGGGATAGCCCTGGACGTAGAGTGGTTCTCCTGTGTTTTACACATGGCTATGTTGGTGCTGCTATTGACTGTCTGTTGGGCTTTTTTGGATTGTGGAGGATCTGAACTCAGCTCCATCTCTCAGTTCCCATTTCATCAGAACCACCGGAGGAAGGAGAGAAAGAAGATCTTAGGGTTCAGCTGAAGCGACACCATCCCTCCAGTCCCCTTCCTGGCAGCAAGACCTCCAAGCGACCAAAGATCAAGGTGTCCCTTATCTCCCAAGGGGACACAGCTGGAGGGCCTTGTGCTCCTTCCCAAGGAAGTGCTCCAGAAGGTGAGTTTCTCTTGCTACATTAAATGAGAACTGACCTCTCCTAGGCACACAGCATTGCCCTTTGGTGGCCACTCACCAGCACGTCAGCCTTTGCTTCGTTTGGAGAGATGCCCGGAGCAAAGAAGGCATGAGGCTATACATGTGGGTAAAGTGGGCATGAGCCCATCTGAATGAGGACCAGGCAGCAGGCAGAATACGAGAGGAAGCTGTGCCATAGTTCAAAGCATCGTATATTTTGTTCTTTTTTTGTTTGCTTCAATTAAAGTACAGAATATTTCAGGAAGTTTAGAAAATAGAAGGAAAAAATAGCCCCAACTCTCCCTACTCTAGCACAGTTCATTTTGTTTACTCCTCCAGTTCTTGTTCATAGTATCTTGCATGTAGCCTAAACTGTGGAACCTGGAAACGTAGCGGCCAAATAGGACTGACCAGGGGCCTTGGGGTTTTCTGTTTTGCAGCTGCGGGTGGGAAGCCCATCACCATGACACTGGGGCAGGCTTCAGCAGGGGCCAAGGAGCTCACAGGACTTCTCACCACAGCCAAGTGAGTGTTTGTTGGACCATCTGTGTCTATTCCTTTTTCCCTTCCCTCTGCTTCTGGTTCATTTAGTGCTTTGGAAAATGATGGATTCTCGGTTCTGTCAGTTGGGGAAATGTGACTTCCTTCTGATAGGGATCTTTGTCTTGCTTTTGGGTCAACACAGAGTTCATTTTTACTTCAGATTCCAAAGTATCCCCTGCCTTTTGCTGTAAGTCCTGTAAGTAAGGACTTTTAGAAGACTAGAGGCCAGGTTCAGAAAGTGGAACAAAGAAGCTGAAGGTTCTTGGTGTGTGTCTGCTGCTGAAAGCCTTGCTGGGCCCCACTCTGTACCCTGCCTGTGTTGCTAGGGCTTGCTGCCCTGTGACCTTTGGATAACAGAGCTCCTTCCTTTGTCCAGGTCCAGTTCTCCTGAAGGTGGAGTCTCAGCCAGCCCAGCCCCTTCAGTGGTCTCCAGCAGCACGGCACCCAGTGCCTTGCACACACTGCAGAGCCGCCTGGTGGCCACCTCTCCTGGCAGCTCCCTCCCAGGTATCCTGTGGCCCAGCATTTCCCCTTCCAACACAGAATTTTTGGTCTGCTGCTGGTGGGTGGTCCTGGGAAAGCGTCCCGGGAGCCGAATCCACAACGTGGGCCTCTGGGTCTTAGAGTGATCGTAGAGGCTTGACGTGAAACTGGAATTAGCTTGGGCAGAGGGATTCCTTGGCCTTGAATAAATGCAGTGAGTAAATGTCCTGGTCCGCAGGTGATTAAATGTTCCAGTTTACAGGTGCTGTATCCTCTACTGTAAGGAGAAATAGCCGATAGGACATATATGTATAGTCAGCCTTTCTTATCCACAGGAGATTGGTTCTAGGACCCTCACCACTACCAAAATCCACGGATGCTCAAGTCCCTTATATGAAACTATGTCTTACAGTTGGCATTCCATAGCCACAGGTTTCTATCCGTGTGGTTGTTTGAATCTGCGAATCTGCTGCGAAGCCCACAGATAATTGAGGGCTGACTATGGTTTTATTTTGCTGTTTTAAGCACGTCTGACTGAATAAAACTGGAAATGGTGCTACACTGGGCATTAGCAAAATGAGACATTTTTCTGTCTCTGCTTGTCTCTCACTTTGTCCTACCTGCTAACCCTACTTTGAAAGACCTGTTGCCTGAGCCCAGCAGAAACCCTTCTCCTGGCCAGGCGTGGTAATCCCAACAAGCCTGTAATCCCAACACTTCGGAAGGCCAAGGTGGGTGGATCACCTGAGGTCAGGAGTTTGAGACCAGCCTGGCCAATATGGTGAAACCCCGTCTCTACTAAAAATACAAAAAATTAGCCAGGTGTGGTGCTGGGAATCTGTAAACCCAGCTACTTGGGAGGCTGAGGCAGGAGAATCGCTTGAACCCGGGAGGTGGAGGTTGCAGTGAGCCAAGATTGCGCCGTTGCACTCCAGCCTGGGAAATAATAGGGAAACTCTGTCTCAAAAAAAAAGGGGGGGGGGCCGGGTGCGGTGGCTCAAGCCTGTAATCCCAGCACTTTGGGAGGCCGAGACGGGTGGATCATGAGGTCAGGAGATCGAGACCATCCTGACGGTGAAACCCCATCTCTACTAAAAATACAAAAAACTAGCCGGGCGAGGTGGCGGGTGCCTGTAGTCCCAGGTACTCGGGAGGAGGAGGCAGGAGAATGACATGAACCCGGGAGGCAGAGCTTGCAGTGAGCGGAGATCCGGCCACTGCACTCCAGCCTGGGCGACAGAGCGAGACTCCGTCTCAAAAAAAAAAAAAAAAAGAAAAAGAAACTCTTCTCCTTTAGGAGAACCTTTCTTGCTGCTTTGAGGCTACTTCCTTACTGCTTTGATTGTTTGAGGCGAAGTTAAAGTTGGGTATTTAGAATTCTTTTGGCTTAAAAAGTTCTTCTTCTTCCCTGGAAAGAAAGGAACAAACTTGGGTTTCTCAAAACGGCCCAAAATGTATGACTGATGGTTTGCAGCAGGTGCAGAGGAAATCTGGGGCAGTGTCTGGTACAGTACCTTTCCTGTGTGGCATCCACTGCGTGTGTGCCTGGCTGGGGAGATCTTGCCTTCTTTCTGAGGACGGGGGTGTCCAAGGGCAAGCACCATTGGTGTTTTAGTTGGTGGTGAGGGTGGATGGATGTGGCTGCTCTTGGGATAGTGCAAGTGATTGAGTCTCTACTGATTCCTGCTATGTCCTCTCTTAGGGGCCACATCAGCCAGCAGCCTCCTCCAAGGCCTCAGCTTCAGCTTGCAGGATATCAGCAGCAAGACCTCTGGCCTTCCAGCAAATCCCTCCCCAGGACCAACCCCACAGGTGCACATCTGCCATTTGCTGGGCTGGGCAGGTGTAGGGAGGAGGCCTCCTCAGCTTAGTTGGTTTTGGCAGGGAAACTAGGTCAGGAGTCAGTGGGTCAAGGACAAACAACCTTCTAGCTACACAGCAGGGAACTGCCAAAGATTAAGGTCTATCATTTACTGTGTGACCTTGGGCAAGTTTCTTGACCACTCTGTTTTTGTTTCCTTGTCTATAAAATGAGGTAATAGTAGTACTTCCCTCATAGAGTTGTTGTAAGAGTGAAATAATATATGCAAAATGCCTGGAAGAGTACCTTGCATGTAGTAGGCACTCAGTACACGTTAGCCTTTAATAATATGCTGTGGGCCCTCCAAACTCGAACGTTGCTGTTGGGCGGCAGCTTCTGATCACCTGGGCTTGTGTGTCCCACAGGCCACCAGTGTGAAGTTGCCCACCCCCATGCAGAGCCTGGGTGCCATCACCACGGGCACCAGCACCATTGTCCGTACCATTCCTGTGGCCACCACTCTCTCCTCCTTGGGTGCCACTCCTGGTGGGAAGCCCACAGCCATCCACCAGCTGCTGACCAATGGGGGCCTCGCTAAGTTGGCAAGCAGCCTCCCTGGCCTGGCTCAGATCTCTAACCAAGCATCAGGTGAGTCTCTCATGAGAACTGTGGGGACTCCCAGATCTGGGATCTTCCCCCAAGGACCTTCCCATCTCACGTGGGCAAGGTGTGATGTTGCAGCCAGTCCCACAGGGTCCTGGCATTGACCTTTGGATTCAGCTGTGTGGACCCATCCCCCAGAGAGGTTGAGAGAACACAGGCTGTTTCCTGTTGCCTTTCAGATTGACTGATAGTGCATAGATGACCCAGCTGGGGAGGAGGCCAAGGGACTGTGTTATGTGGGGGAGAAGCTCTCCAGGAAAGGAAAGCCTCAGCAGAAGGTGGAGAGTGTGACTCAAAAATACTGCTTCTCTCTATCTCAGGCTTGAAGGTCCCCACCACCATTACTCTGACACTTCGTGGCCAGCCGAGCAGGATCACCACGCTGAGCCCTATGGGCTCAGGAGCAGCCCCATCCGAGGAGCCCTCTTCCCAGGTGCTGCCCTCCAGCTCACAGGTGAGTCTGCCAGGAAGCACTGAGGACATGGGCTTCATTTTTGGGAAGTTTGAGACCAGTTGACTGGCTGATTGAAGGGGCTGCCCATGCACTGGACAGACGAGATTCAGATTCAAATTCAAATCTGGACTCTGGAGTTTGGCTTTGTAATACTGAACGAATCATGGACCTCTTTGAGCCTCCTCTTCTACATCTCTCCCTGGATGTTGTGAAGATTGTGTATGTTCAAGTGGGTTGCAGTGCCTAGTATTTAATGTTTTTGTTTGCTTTTCCTTTCGTTTCATTTTTTTTCTCATCCTTGGTTTCATCCTTCAGAGGTTGTGAGTAGAGGCTACTTAGCTAATGCTCTTTGTTTTTATTTTTATTTTTATTTTTTGAGATGGAGTCTTGCTCTATCGCCCCAACTGGAGTGCAGTGATGCGATCTCGGCTCCCTGCAACCTCCACCTCCCCCTCCCTGGTTCAAGCAATTCTCCGGCCTCAGCCTCCCAAGTAACTGGGATTACAGGCACCCACCACCATGCCCGGCTACAACAGGGTTTCACCATGTTGACTGGGCTGGCCTCGTACTCTTGACCTCAGACTCCTGGCCTCAAGTGATCTACTTGTCTTGGCCTCTGAAAGTGTTGGGATTACAGGCTTGAGCCACCGCTCCTGGCCCTTTCTTTGTTTTTAAGGACATGGGGACAGAGATAGCTCACTGTGTTGCCCAAGCTGGCCTTGAACTCCTAGGTTTAAGCGGTCCTCCTGCCTCGGCCCCCAAGTATAATACTCTTTCTTTGACGTTGGCTTTCTAGCACTGTGCCTTCCCATATCTTAGCATGTATGGCTGTCTTTTTAGGGCACAGCTAGGTTTTTATAGGTCTCACCCAGGAAGTCATGATGAGTTTCTCTTAGCTGATCTGATTTCCATTGTGACCTTTTCAAGTCAAATGTTTCTAATCTTAAAACGGTGATCTGAGGAGCCACTCAAAGATTAGAAGTTAAGCCAAAAAACAGTTCGAGTCTAGTATCGAGTGTGCTTTCCTTCAGTATATCCTGTGCAGCTGAGGCCTTCCTGTGTCTCCCTGTCCTTTCTGCCATGTCAACCTGCTTGTGAACTGGAGGTGCAGTGATAGTTCCTGAGCCATTCTAAAAGCTCTTCTGTCGCTTCCTCTCTAGGGAAAATACTGCACAGAGGTCAACACCTGACATTCATTGGGATCATAGCTACCTTTTTTTTTTTTTTTTTTTTTGAGACGGAGTCTCGCTCTGTCGCCCAGGCTGGAGTGCAGTGGCTGGATCTCAGCTCACTCCAAGCTCCGCCTCCCGGGTTTACGCCATTCTCCTGCCTCAGCCTCCTGAGTAGCTGGGACTACAGGCGCCCGCCACCTCGCCCGGCTAGTTTTTTGTATTTTTTAGTAGAGACGGGTTTCACCGTGTTGGCCAGGATGGTCTCGATCTCCTGACCTTGTGATCCGCCCGTCTCGGCCTCCCAAAGTGCTGGGATTACAGGCTTGAGCCACCGCGCCCGGCCATAGCTACCTTTTTTTTGCAGAGGGATGGAAATGTTTTAATTTTATCTTGTTTCTTATTTTTTCAATTATAAAAATGATTATGCTTATTTTAAATAATTCAAACATGTTAGAAATAATTAATTTAGAAAGGGAAAGTTTCCCATGATGCTACTCCCAGAGATGATGATCACTGTTAATAGCTTGATATAGATCCATTCAGATTTTTTTTTCTACACAAAGTATGTTACTTTATTTGTTTTGTACAAATATGGGATTACAGAATATGGACTGTTTTGTAACTTGCCTTTTTTTATAAATCATGTCATGACACATTTCTGTCTACGTCTTTCAGAGGCTGGCTAGTATTTCACTGAGTAGATGTAAGAAGATGTGTTTCACCACCTTCTGTTAGGTAGATAGCTGGGTTCTATTTTGGTTTTTGATATTTTAAATAATGCTCTGGTGGACACTTTTGCTTATTCTTGGGTACCTTTGGGAGCATTTCTCCAGGCTAGAGAGTAAGTAGAGAATGTGTACATCTAATATCTGGGCAGCTGCTCACTAACTGCCCTTCAAAAAGTTTTTGCTACTTTACAATGCTAGCCACAGTGATGAAAATATCTGTTTCATATTTTGTGGAAATCAGTATTTTTAACTTTATTAATCTGGGTGAAAATGAAATTGTTTTAATGTGCATTTTCCTGATTACTTAAGAAGTTTTATGTCTTTTATGAAATGTTTCTCATACTCTTTGAATTATAGTGGCTTTATATATTCAGATGTTAATTCTTTATCTGTTACACAAGTTGCATATGTTATTCCTGTCAGTGGCTCATCTTTTTTTTTTCTTCTATTGAAGCATTCATTGAATGTCAATCATTTAACTTTTATTTCTGGATCATACAGCCATTTAAATTTTTCATATAGTAAAATCTTCAAATATTTTCCTTTGTAGCTCCAAAGTTTTATGTCTTAAGAAAGCCCTATCAAGGATATAAAAGTAATCCTTTTTCTTTTTAAAATTTGAATTGTGGTAAAACATCTGTAACATACAATTTACCATTTTAGCCATGTTTCAAGCTTACAGTTCAGTAGCATTGAGCACATTCACATCGTGGTATAGCCATCACCATCATCCATCTCCAGAACTTTGCTGTCATCCCATACTGAAACTCTCTGTGTTTTCTTATATTGCTTTTGTTTGTTTCCTTTAATTCCTTATAGTTCACTTTTGTATGTTAAGTGAGGTAAGGATGAGTCCATTCATCATTCCTCCGCTCATCTAGAATCCACTGCTCTTAACATTGTAAAGTACTGAACACACATGGGCCTGTTCTGTAGTTTTGAATCTGTCTATCCTACGCTGGCTTTCTGTTACAGGCTGATAGTATGGAACTTGAAGTTAAGGGAGTGTCGATTCTGTTTCTAGTTTGCTAAGATAATCTTCATTCTTTTCCTTTCTCTTGATAGTTTTGAATTTTGAATTTTGTCCATTATTCTTTTAGAATCACATGAAACGAATGAGGATAAACATTTCCCTTTTTTTTTTCCCTTTCTTTGAGACAGAGTCTCACTCTTGTCACCCAGGCTGGAGTCCAGTGGCGCGATCTCAGCTCACTGCAACCTCTGCCTCCCAAGTTCAAGTGGTTCTCCTGCCTCAGCCTCCTGAGTAGCTGAGACTATAGGCTCGCGCCACCACCCCCAGATAATTTTTGTATTTTTAGTAGAGACGGGGTTTCGCCATGTTGGCCAGGCTTGTCGTGAACTCCTGACCTCAAGTGATCCACCCACCTCGGCCTCCCAAAGTGCTGGGATTACAGGCGTGAGCCACCACGTCCGGCCAACATTTTCTTTTAATCAGTTAAAATGATGACTTACTTTAATAGGTTTCCTAATATCAAACTGTGTGAATTCTGGATTCAGTGGCAGAATAGTGTCCTATTCTTTTTATTGTACATACAAAGGCAACAAGACCCTATCAAAATGAAAAAAGAAAGAAGCTAAGCGTTTCAAAAGAAAAGCATGTCTGTTCTATTTGCTTTTATTTTACTTAGGATTTTGGCATCTATATTAATCTATTCAGGCTTTGGACCATAGTTTTCTTCCCCTCTACCCGCTACTTTTGTGTGTGTGTGCTTTCCTTTGTCTAGTTATGTAAAAGGGGTAATTCAGTCCTTGTAGAATGAGGTGGGAAGTGTTTTTCCCCGCTCATCATGCTCTAAAACAGTTTTATAGTACAGAAATGATAGTTCCTTGATGGTTTGATAGACGTGACCTACAAAGCCATTTGGGCCTGTTTTTAGAGTGTCTTCACCTTTGCTGATGCCAGGTTGATCCACAGCTAGAACAGGCATCCTGCCATGTGATCCCTTCCTCCTGTGTTAGATAATCTGTCTCAGCTTGCCACGGCCTGGGCAAGCTGGTTACCACTGAGAAGAGAGTAGAGGTCACTGAGAATCCGCCTTGTCCGTGGCTCTGTTGAAGCGCAGAATAAAGATCAAGGTCTGGCCTTCTAACTGATGATGTTAACATGAGATTAGTTTTCATCTTAATAGAATGGGTGAAGGCTGGGCCTGGTGCCTCACGCCTATAATCCCAGCACTTTGGGAGGCCGAGACAGGTGGATCACGAGGTCAAGAGATCGAAACCATCCTGGCCAAAATGGTATGAGAGGGCAAAATACAAAATGGTATGAGAGGGGAAAACCCCATCTCTACTAAAAATACAAAAATTAGCTGGATGGGGTGGTGCGCACCTGTAGTCCCAGCTACTCAGGAGGCTGAGGCAAGAGAATCGCTTGAACCCGGGAGGCGGAGGTTGCAGTGAGCCGAGATCACGCCATTGCACTCCAGCCTGGGCAACAGAGCCAGACTCCATCTCAAAATAAATAAATAAATAAATAAATAAATAAATAAATAAATAAATAAATTGAGTATGTAATTGCTAGGAGGGGTCAGATGGTGATTCTTTTCTAACAAGCAAAGGGATGTTACTAGATTACGGCTTCTTGCTGATTCAAAAGCTTCTAATAGTTAACTCAGTGTTCAGACTGCCAGACAGAGCACTGAACTATGGGTCAGGTCATCTGTTTTCAGCCAGCTGTGTGATCCTGGGCAAATCACCTAGCCTTCTGGGCTTTGGTTTTCTGACCTGGTTTAGTGAGGAAGTTGACTTAATTCAGTGACTGTTGTGGTGGCAGGATCAGAATCTCCTCAGGCTTTGGGAATCTAGGTTTTTTAATGCTTAGAAACAAACTACCCATTTTTTGACATTTGTGAGGCAATTGGAAATTTGAACACTGACCGGATAGTTGTTGATATTACAGAATTGTTAACCTTTTTAATGTGTGATAATGCTATTGTTGTTAGGATTTTAAAACGGTCCTTTTTAATTTTAGGGTTCCATACTGCAATATTTATGGATGGAGTGAATTTAAAAAGAAAAGTGGACACCAATTAGGCTGCTCTAAGATCTGTATAAGCACCTAATTATCTGTTTCGTTTCTGGCATGGATTGGTGTTTACTGCATGTTTCCTTCATGGGAATGGACTGTTGTGTACTCCTCAGCTGAGAAGCTGCAGGGAGGAAGAGAACAGACAGAGACTATGTTGTGCCCTGCATCAGAGTCCAAAAAATGGACTCCCTACCTGTGGTTATAAGACCTCTCTCCTCTCTGTCCTGCTGGCCATATCAGGACCTTGTCAGCCTGGCAAGCAGCACCTTTAGCTGGAGGCCTATGGCAGTGGGCCTCACTGTAGCCTTGTAGCAGGCTGTGGGCAGGCTGGCTCACTCTAAGGTGTATTCATAATCAGAATAGAGTGATCATCTGTGCACAGCCTGCCTTTGGGCAGGGAAGCCCATGAGGTTTTGTTTTGGTTTGTTATTGAGATGGGGTCTTGCTGTATTGCCCATGTTGATGTGGAACTCCTGGGCTCCAGCAGTCTTCCCACCTCAGCCTCCCAAAGAGCTGGGATTGAAGTCATGAGGTTTGATTGTCAAACCCTTCTTCATTGGTGTGATTATGACTCACTGCAGCCTCAACCTCTTGGGCTTAAACAGTCCCATGGCCTCGGCCTCCCGAGTAGCTGGGCCTATAGGTATGCAGCACTATGCTCACCTAATTTTTGAAAAATTTTTGTAGAGATGGGCTAAGTTGCCCAGGCTGGTCTTAAACTTCTGGGCTCAAGCAGTCCTCCTGCCTTGGCCCCCCAAAGTGTTGGGATTATAGGCATGAGCCACCTCGCCTGGCCTTCCCTCCTTTACTGCATTCTCAGAGACCTCTTGGGAGTTTCCCAGTGGGGAGACTTAGAAAGGTGGGGAAAGCCTTGGTGACAAAGGCCACCTCCCTACTCACTTCCTTATTCTTAAGCTGCAGGGCTCAACATTGATGGCATTCCCCCCGCACCTACATGTCTAAGGCCTCAAAATCAGAACAGTCATGGAGATCTTCCTTCTGTTCTGTTGCCCTTGAAAGCGCACCGATTTCCTTTTCTCTGCATTCCTTTTCTGTCCTCATGCGTAATAATAAGAGGTGACCTTTGTTGTTGAGCACAGATTACACTTAGGTGCTTAATGTGGATTATTTCATTTAATCCTTACAGTGACCCTGGAAAGTAGATGCTGTCATCTACCTCTTACAGGCGAGGAAAAGGAGGCTCAGAGAACATAGGCACTTGCCTTAAAAAGTGGAAAGTTGAGTCTCTGACTCTAGAGTCCATGTTCTGTTAACCACTTGGCAGCTAGAACACATGTCCTTGTGTATCCAGCTTTTTTCCTATTGAGAATTACTTCTTTAAAATAAATTCTCAGGACTCAGGATAATTGGGTTAGAGGGTCTGAATGTGATGATAACCTGTCAAAGCTTTGACCCTTCTTCACTACCTCTCCTGCCACAGCGCCTGCCTCCAGCACCCTGAAGATGCTGTGTGATATGTCCTCCTTACCAAGTTGGTAAGTTGGTGATGGCTGCCTCATGGTGGGCCCTGGGCACGTGTGTGGTCCTGCTGAGCCATCCACGTGTCTGAAGACCTCTTTAAGACAGTCATTTTTGCCTCTCCGCCAACTGTCTTCAGAGTTGGGCTGTTGAGTCTTCAGAGAAACCGTTAGGTTAGGTGATACGGTGCCAGCAAGGGAAGCACCATCGTCCAGGATCTGCAGATCTGGTTCCTGGGATCCCCAGACTCCTCAGCAGATCTGGCTGTACCTGGATCAGAGCCACTTCTTCCCCCGCTAAAGCTGTGGTCTGACCCAAGGGTCAGTGTATAGGACTACCCGCTGCATTTAATGAAGGCGTTTCCTTTTGGAAGTCTGTGCTACCCTCTGCGCCCAGCTGGGAGGAGACACCCATCTGGTCTCAGGTTTCGGGAGTTAGAATGGAAAGCCCTTTGCTAAAGACTGGAGTCATCTGGCCTGCCAACTGGTGGTTCAGAGCCGGAAGGGCTTGTTTAGGTCATCACTGTGGCCTTCATCAGCAGCCATGGGAGAGTGCTCCCCATGCAACCCCACCTTAGAAACCACGTCAGATGCTGAGTAGCTTGCTGACACCTGAAACTTCTGGTTTTTGTTAGTGTCACAATGAAGGCAAAGAGAACTGGGCCATCATCTTTCAGCCTCTTTGACTTACTCTAGATGTTGGGAGCAGTGGATACCAGGTGAAACCTGGCCCCTTTGTCCTTTTCACCATGCGTTTGGGCAGTTTCTGTATCCAGAGAGTCCGCAGGTTCAGATAAGCTGAAGAAGAGGAATAGAACAGCAAAGGAAGTAGCTTGAAGGACATGCCAGTAAGCCCTGTGGTTTGTGCTTAGGTCTCTGCTCTGCCACCCAAGGAACTAGTGATTCAGCTGGAGATAAAAAGAAGAATTTGCCAAGTCAGAGAAGAAACTGTAACCCTGGAAAATCCTCTGTCTCCAGTCTCTGGAGGGAAGCAGGGACAACAAGCTAACGTAGTATCTTGGCCATCCCAGGAAACTTGTGGCATTAGGACGATGAAGGCCATGCTTCAGTGTTTTCGTTTCTGTTTCCTAAGACTTTTTGTTTTCCTGCTTACAAGTGGGAAGATGATTGACAGTGACTCTGCTATGCAGGGCTGTTGGTACCAACCTGAGCGCTATAGGTGGCAGTCCCTGGAGAAGTGGTCACAGAAGATGGAGTTCTGATCCCATGCTTACCTCTTCCAACACTCGTGTGCAAAGATAGTTTTAGATTTGGTTTAGGAGCTGTCCTCCAGAACAGGCTCCCATACTTAGAATGTTTCTAGTTAAGGTAATAAATTAGGCAACCCAAGTGTGGCTCTGCTCAAGTGTCCTTTTCTGTAGGCAGGAAGGGCCTACAACACGGCTTAAATTATAGTCCGTGGTCCTGACCCCCAGTACAGTGTATCTCTACACCACGCCACCTGTGTTCAATCTGGGAGCCTTCCTGGCCAGTCTGAGTGGCAGCCAGAAGGGAGCTCATAGTGTCTAGGAGTCTCAGGCAAGGTAGGTCAGGGTACTGTGGGCAGGGGATGTGTGATAGGAGAGGGTACCGTAAACACCGTAGCTTCCCTCCCTGACCTGAAAAACGGATCTCAACAGGGATTCACACAGAATTAGGCTGTGTTTTTGCATTAGCTGGTAGGTGACTTTCTCAACATTCTTAAATTCAGGAAGTATTTAGTAAACTTGAGGAAGGTATGAAATCTGGAGGAGGCATCCAGGACCCAGGGGTTTGATGACTTTACAGGTAGGATCATACCACACCAAAAAAGCAGTGGACAGTGAGACATGTGAGCTATATGAAGCTTTTAGGAATCATTGAGGACAGACAGAGCCCTGAACAACCCAGTCATGACTTAAGTTGTTGGCTCAGTGTATGCTGGGGACAAAGAAAAACTAACAAGCCGACCTGCCTTTATGGTAAATTCTAGTGTGCTTGCAAGGGCTGACTTCCTGAGGTGTGGTCTATCCACCTTGAAGAACTCCTCAACTGAAGAAGGGGAACTGTCAGAACATGGATTGTTCTACACCTTGGACAGGGTAACAGAGGAAATGGCTGAGGCCTAGAGTCATGTTTTCCAGTTCCCTTCGCAGACTGTATTTCTTGGAACGCGAAAGGAAGATTTACTATTTCCTAGAACACCTGGAATCCATAACCTCAGAAAGTGATACTATTGGTAGAAAATGTGGAAGGATCAGGAAGGTCTTAGATTCTTGGCTGATAGATGTATGTTGATGCCCTGTGGCGATGTCCTTGTGCTTTGAGGTCACTGAGGTAGGAAGACCTGTCTGCTCTTGGTCTCACCACTAGAACAGTCTTGGGCTGGATGGGTTATAGAGCTGAGGGGCTATGATGGTTCTGTTCTTACATTAAACAATTAAAAACACCAAAAACAACATTTGGATTGCTTCAGCTTCTTTTCAGTTGACTTCTCATATGTATTGTGGTAACCACCCACTGAAGTGGGCACAGAAGATAGAGCTAAGATATTGTAAGGCCAGTGATCATCACCTCACCAGTGCCAGGTGGTATGAGGTGGTACTCGAATTTCTTTTTTTTTTCTTTTGAGATGGAGTCTCTCGCACTGTCGCTCAGGCTTGAGTGCTGTGGTGCTATCTTGGCTCACTGCAACCTCTGCCTCCTGGGTTCAAGCGATTCTCCTGCCTCAGCCTCCCAAGTAGCTGGGGATTACAGGCTCCCGCCACCACACCCAGCTAGTTTTTTGTATTTTTAGTAGAGACAGGGTTCCACTATGTTGGCCAAGCTGGTCTCAAACTCCTGACCTTGTGATCCGCCCACCTCGGCCTCCCAAAGTGTTGGGATTACAGGCATGAGCCACCGCGCCCGGCCTGTAATTTCCTGTTCACTAGTGAGGAAACAGGCACAGGGCAGTCAAACAGCAGGAAATGGCAGAAGCAGTACTGGAACCCAGCTAGTCTGATGTCAGTGTGTTTTCTACTTTGCACTGTGCTAGGGTTCTAAGATGGGAGACTGGAAGTAGAGATTAGCCCAGGAGGTGAGAAGATGGTGGCTTGGCCTGCACGTGACCTTTTCAGTTTACTTCCCACCAGGCCAAGAGTAATCGATGTTGCTATGGTGGGGCTCTTGGCTGAGCTTACGTCAGTAGGTGGGGTCCCTCCACCTTGATCCTGAAAGATCAGTATCCCTTTGCACTTCCCATACCTCCACCCGCCCCCCAATAAATACATAAAAGATTTAGAGATGCATGAATGAATTCCAACCTCTAGATTATTTGTTAACTTGTGTTCAGGAGGACCTTCCTTCTAACCCTTAAATTCCAGGTCCCTACCCTTGGCATCGGAGCCCTCTGGGTGGAGGCCATAGTTCTGGTATGCTGCTTGGAGTGTCCAGTATACCTGGGCACATCGTGTTACCCTCTTTAGTAGACATCTGATGTGCTGTCTTCTCCCTCAAACTCTAGTCTCACTGACTTGAGCAGTCAGGTCAAGCGAGACGAGGATTAGATTGTTAAAATGACAGCTGTCTGAAGCTTCAGGGGTATGGGGACAGGGGCCATAGCAAATAATGATGCAGATAAGTCTTTGTTACCTTTTTCTCTCTTTTTCAAGCACACATTTTGGTCAGGGTTGACGGCTGCAAGGAGGAGAAACCTATTCACCACCAAAATAGCTCTGAAAGGGAATATTCTCTCAGTAGACATTTTTATAGACAAGGAGCCTCACGCTTTTTGCTACTTGCCTCATGACCTCAACTGACTTGGACTTGCCAAGATCCAGTTTGGATCCTGTTGTCACAGGACTTTTCAGCCGCAGAACCCTTCCCGGATGGCTGGTCTCTCTCACTCAGTTCCAATTTGGAAGACAGCCTGATGGGCTCTCTCTCACTTGTGGGTCGGTTCTCCTTCTCTCTCCCCACCCAGTCCAATCATAGTATCCAGAAGATGAAGTCATGTGATTCATATCATTACTCTTCTAAGGAGAAGTAGATGGATTTAAACAAAACAAAGCAAAACACTGCTGGGCTGTTAGATATGTGTGTTTTTAACCTGCAATTATAGTATAGTATAACACCCTTCACCAAGTTTCCCCCGGTACTTACATCTCACATAACTATAACACAAAATTAAAACCAGGAAGTTGGTACAATGTGTGTGTTTAGTTCTGTGTCATGTAATCACTGTAGCCATAAACAAAATACAGAATGGTTCCATCAGCCCAAAGATCTCCCTCATGCCACCCCTTTATAGTCACATCCATCTCCTTCCCCACCATTCCTGACCCTAGCAACCAGTGATCTCTTCTACTTGTCCTAAGTGGGATGATGTATAAATGGAATCCTACAGTGCATGGCCTTTTGAGATTGTCTTGTTTCACTCAGTATCATTTCCTTGATATCCATCCAAGTCGTTGTATGTATATGAGTAGTTCATTCCTTTTATTGCTAAGTGGTATTTCATGGTATGGGTTTAGCACAGTTTGTGTAACAATTGATTCACCTATTGAGGGACATCTAGTTTGTTCCCTGTTGGGGCTATTACAGATAAAGCTGCTGTAGCAATTGTATGCAGTGTTTGTTGTTGTTGTTGTTGTTGTTGTTTTGAGACGGAGTCTTGCTCTGTCACCCAGGCTGGAGTGCAATGACACGATCTCTCGGCTCACTGCAACCTCCACCTCCCTGGTTCAAGCAGTTCCCCTGCCTCAGCCTCCTCAGTAGCTGGGATTACAGGCACACACCACCAGGCCCAGCTAATTTTTTTTGTATTTTTAGTAGAGACAGGGTTTCACCATGTTGGCTAGACTGGTCTCAAACTCCTGACCTCAGGCAATCCTCCCGCCTTGGCCTCTCAAAGTGCTGGGATTACAGGTGTGAGACACTGTGCCCGGCCAATTGTATGCAGTTTTTTTTTTTATGAGAACATGAGTTTTCATTTCTCTATGATAAATGACCAGGAGCGTGATTACTGGGTCATATGTTAGGTTTCAAATTTTTTAGGAAACTGCCAACCCAGCCTGATGGCTCACACCTGTAATCCTAGCACTTTGGGAGGCCAAGATGGGAGGATTGATTGAGCTCAGGAGTTTGAAACCCCCTAGACAACTTGATAGACCCTGCCTCTACAAAAATACAAATTAGCCGAGTGTCATGTCACTCACCGGGTGAGGTAGTCTCGGCTACTTGGGAAGCTGAAATGGAAGGATTGCTTGAGCCTGGGAGGTCAAGGCTGCAGTGAGCTGTGATCATGCTCTGGTACTCAACCCGGGCAACAGAGTGAGACCTTGTTTCTAAAGAAGAAAAAAGAAACTGCCACTGTTTTTCAGAGTAGTCGTACTATTACATTCCTGTCAGCAGTGTATGAGAGATTCATTTTCTCTGCATTCCTACCAGCACTCTATATTGTCTCTTTTATGATTTATTTTTATTTTATTTTTGGGAGACAGAGTCTCACTCTGTCACCCAGGCTGGAGTGCAATGCGTGATCTTGGCTCACTGCAACCTCGGCCTGCCAGGTTCAAGCACTTCTCCTGCCTCAGCCTCCCTAGTCTGGGATTACAGGCACCTGCCACCACATCTGGCTAATTTTTTTTTTTTTTTTTTAGTTTTTAGTAGAGATGGGGTTTCACCATGTTGGCCAGGCTAGTCTTGAACTCCTGACCTCAGGTAATCCACCCTCCTCAGCCTCCCAAAGTGCTGGGATTACAGATGTGAGCCACCGTGCCTGCCCTCTTTTATTTATTATTGTAGCCATTCTAATAGGTGTGTAGTGGCATCTCATTGTGGTCTTTTAAATTTGTTGAGGTTTATGGCCCAGGGGTGATCTATCTTGCTGTGTATTCTGTGGGTGCTTAAATGTGTTCTGCTGTTGGGTGGAGGGTTCCATAAATGTTGATGAAATTGTTGGTTGATGGGGTTGTCAAGTTCTTGGATATCCTTGCTGATTTTCTGTCAAGTTATTCTGTCAACCGTTGGAAGAGTGGTGTTGAAATTTCCAACTGTAATTGTGGAATTGTCTATATCTCCTTTCAGTTCTGTCAGTTTTTATTACACATAGTTTTCCGTTCTGTTTTTTGGTGCATACACTTTCAGGATTTCTGTGTCTTTTTGGTGGATTGACCCTTTTGTCATTATGTCATGTCCCTCTGTCCCTGTTAGTTTTCTTTGCCGTGAAGTCTACTTTATTTGACACTATACCCATTCTACTTGCTTTTGATTAATGTTTGCATGATATATTTTTTATTTTGTTTTCATCCTACGTATGTCATTATATTTCAAGTGAATTTCTTGTAGACTGCATGTAGCATATGATTTTTCTTCTATACCATTCTCATTCTTTTAATTAGAGTTTTTAGACTGTTTTCTTACATGTAATTATAGGTAATGTTAGGCCTTAAGTCGGCCATTTTAGTTTTTGTTTTCTGTTCCATTTTTTGTTTTCATTTTCCTGCCTGTAAGTGGGTTACTTGAACACTTTTTTTAGAATACAATTTTGGTTTGTTCATAGTGGTTTGAGCTGTATCTCCTTATATAGTTTTTTAGTGGTTGCTCTAAAATGTTACTTTATATAACTTATCACAGTCTCCTGGTATCGACATTACCCTCTTCCACCTCCAGTATAACTATCTATGTACTTTGACAACCACGTTAGACAGTATTGTAAGTTTCGCTTCAAATATAATTTAGAAAACAAGAAAAGGGCCGGGTGCAGTGGCTCACGCCTGTAATCCCAGCACTTTGCAAGGCCGAGGCGGGCAGATCACTTGAGGTCAGGAGTTCAAGACCAGCTTGGCCAACATGGTGAAACCCTGTCTCCACTAAAAAAAATACACAAATTAGCTGAGTGTGGTGGTGGGCGCCTGTAATCCCAGCTACTCGGGAGGCTGAGGCACGAGAATTGCTGGGACAGGAGTGTGTCTTTTTGCCAGGTGGGGGTAGATTTCCAGGCTAACCACATGGTCTCTAATGGCACAACAGGATTGGGGGTTGGGAGCCTTATTACTACTCATTGGGATTGAAGTTTTAGTTTCCCACTTGGCCTTCTTCAACACCAGCCCACAAATAACTAAACATTTGAGGAGATAGCCACCTCACAAAAGGCAACAGTGGACAACATATACTTTCTGAAGCAGAATTATTGGAAGAGATAAGTTAATATGTGACTAATATATGTAAGGAGTTATGGTTGGTCAGATATTGATATGAAACAACAGGAAACTGTTATTTAAAAACCCAGAAATGTTATAGAAAATATAATAGCTAAAACAAGGTAATTATGGGATAAAAAGTAGAAGGGATATGGCTAAATAATTAACTGGAAGATTAGAATTAGGAATTCTCTCAGAAGGCATCAAAAAAGCCAGGAAGTATAGAGGACAGAAGTAGAAACAGTAGAACACAATTAAGGGTCATGAAGGGAAAGCTGGCTGCTCGGGAAGGCGTTCGAGCCTGCAGTGTGCGATGATCAGGCCTGTGGGTAGCGACTGCACTCCAGCCTGGGCAACATAGTGAGACCCTGTCTCAAAACTTTTTTCAATTTTTAAAAGCCATGAAAGGAAAATGAGATAAAAAACAAGGAAGTAATTTTTTTACATAATGGAGGATAACATTTCTAAGAATTAAGAGAAAATGGAAAGGCCTCGGTTTGAAAGCATTCACATGGAGTCTCAACTGGGAGCAATAAGGAAAACCCACATCTAGACACATTATAATCAAAGACAGAAAATCTTTCTTATTTTTAAGTTTTATTCCGTTAGTTGTTGGGGAAGAGGTGGTTTTTGGTTACGTGGGTAAGTTCTTTAGTGGTGATTTCGGAGATTTTGGTGCACCTGGCACCTGAGCAGTGTACACTGCACCCAATGTGTAGTATTTTAATCACCCCCACCTTCACCTTTACCCCGAAGTCCTCAAAGTCAATTATATCATTCTTTTTTTTTTTTTTTGAGACGGAGTCTTACTCTGTCGCCCAGGCTGGAGTGCAGTGGCCGGATCTCAGCTCACTGCAAGCTCCGCCTCCCGGGTTTACGCCATTCTCCTGCCTCAGCCTCCCGAGTAGCTGGGACTACAGGCGCCCACCACCTCGCCCGGCTAGTTTTTTGTATTTTTAGTAGAGATGGGGTTTCACCGTGTTAGCCAGGATGGTCTCAATCTTCTGACCTCGTGATCCGCCCGTCTCGGCCTCCCAAAATGCTGGGATTACAGGCGTGAACCACCGCGCCCGGCTTGTCTCTTTTCTTGCCAGTGACCTTGGGCAACTCAATCTCCCTTAGCCTCATCCTGTGGAACCCAGGGATGAGAACAGAACTTTCTCCTAAGGGGGTTGTGAGAAGAAATAACTCCTGGGACCTGCGTAGCACCAAGCCTGGAGCAAGGTTAGCACCAAACAAATATTAAGCTACCAGTATTACTGTCCTGCCTGTGTGCATCCTTGCTGCCTCCTGGAAAGTGGTATTGATGGTGATTCATGTTCATCCTGCAGACAGGTATGTCATCCCTTGAATATCACTGCACTTGTTTCCCAGGGCTGTCATGACAAAGTACCTCAAACCAGGTGGTTTAAAACGACAGAGGCAGGTGCATAGCTTGTGCCTGGAATCCCAGCACTTGGGGAGGCCAGGGTGGGTGGATTGCTTGAGCTCAGGAGTTTGAGGCCAGCCTGGGCAACACAGTGAGAGCCCATCTCTACAAGAACTACGCAGAATTAGGTGTAGTGGCATGTGCCTGTGGTCCCAGCTACTCAGGAGGTTGAGGAGGTAGGATCACCTGAGTCTGTGAGGTTGAGGCCGCAGTGAGCCAAGATCACACCATTGCACTCCGGCCTGGGCAACAGAGCAAGACCCTGTCTCAAAAATAAATCAGTAAAACAACAGATACTTCTTCCTTCCCAGTTCTGGAGGCCATGGTGTTGACAGAGCCATGCTCCTGGAGGGGAATCCTTCCTTGCCTCTTCCTGGCTGCGACTGGTTTGCTGGCAATCTCGGGCACTCCTTGCAGTCACATCACTCCAGTCCTGTCTTCACGTAGCATTCTGCCTGTGTCCATGTCCTGTCTTCCCGTGGCACTCCCCCTGTGCCCAGTCCTGTCTTCCCGTGGCACTCTCCCTGTGCCCACGTCTTCCCACGACTGTCTCCTTACAAGGATGCCGGTCATGGTGGATGAGGGTCCACCCTACTCCACTGTGACCTCATCTTAACGAATTACCCCCGCAACAACCCTATTCCCAAATAAGGCCACATTCTCACGTGCTGAGGGTTAGGACTTCAGCATATTGCGGGGGGCAGTGTGGGAGAGTGGCAGAAGTAACCCAAACCCACCATTTTGATTGGATGGCTGCTTCTCAGCAGAGGAGATATTCAAGCGTTTTCACCATTGGTTGGACACTGTCGACCAACAGCTAGGAAGTTAATCCTAGAAATGAGGATTTAGAGAAAAGCCCTCAATGAGGGTGGAGGAAAATGAGCCTTCCTCCTCTGAGTAGTGAGTTCCAGAGTTCCAAGGTGTGGAGCCTCCTGGAGCTGCAGGTGGTGTCTGGAGGTCTAGACCCTGATGCAGATCCACGTCAGGAACTGGGTGTGGCATGTGCTGCATGGGTAGGGTTGAGGCAGCTTCAGGAAGCAGTTGTGGGTTGTGTCCTTGTTTTGAGTCCCTTCTACTGCTTCCTAGAAATGTTGTTAAAACCTTCTTAAATGTCCCTGCTTGGTCTCATGGGTGGGGAGGGGAAGGGATGGGGTATGGCTGTATTTCTGAAGGAAGAATCAAGGCCGGGTTCTCTCCCTTCTCCAAAGCCAGATGGGAATGTGGCAGAGGTTATTGGTGGAAAGAGCTGCTCCACCCCAGGACAACAGCAATCTGAGCAAATGCAGTGGCAAAGAACCTGGGGCTGCCTCCCGAGCATGCAGGAGCCCTCTGGGAACCACTGGGATGTGGAGGAATACCAGGGATGTTTCTGAATGTTGATAGTGGGCACATGTACCAAAATAATTTCGGTAAAAAGAAAAACAAGGAAGGGACCCCTGTTGTATGGGCCTAGGTATAACTTGGGGTTGGTGGTCAACGGGGATTGCGAATTGCCCTCGGGGAGCTGACAGTCTGGGGAAGCAGGGATGCTGGAAGTCATGGGTCCACAGTGGCGGGTAGACAAGCACTGGGTGCTGTGGGGGCACACGGGATGGGTACCTAAGCTAGGAAGGCTTCCTGGAGGAAGAAACTTCTGAGAGACTGGAAGGAAAAGTGGGAGCAGTGACATGTTTTTTTGGGTGAAAATGTTCTTCTAGAGCTGAGGGACAGCCAGTCAGGCCAGAGAGCTGGAGTGGGGCCTCAGGGATCAGCCCAGACAGAAACTGCAGGGGTTTGGGTGCTATGGGTGGTGGAGGGTGGGGTGGATGTGAGCCAGGAGCCTGGGGAAGGAAGCAGAGCCCATGAAGAGCCTTCCGGACTGAGGCATTTGGGTTTTAACTTGAGGGCAATGGAAGGTCATGGACCAGGTTTATGCAGAGGGGTGAGCTGATGACACCTGGACTTTGAAATGATTTTTTTTTTTTTTTGAGATGGAGTCGCGCCCTTTCACCAAGGCTGGAGTGCAGTGGTGTGATCTTGGCTCACTGCAACCTCCGCCTCCCGAGTTCAAACGATTCTCCTGCCTCAGCCTCCTGAATAACTGGGATTATAGGCACCTGCCACCACACCCAGCTAATTTTTGTATTTTTAGTAGAGACGGGGTTTCGCCATGTTGGCCAGGCTGGTCTCAAACTCCTAACCTCAGGCAACCTGCCTGCATCGGCCTCCCAAAGTGCTGGGATTACAGGCGTGAGCCACCACGCCCAGCCTTGAAATGATTTTAAAAATTTATCGTCTACTGATTATCCCCATACCCAAGGCCACAGGCCCCGGCTCAGAAGCACTGCAGTTACTCTACAAATGACACCAGAATTGTGCCACTTTTACTCTATCCTATTGGTGTGGATCCTAGATCATCCCTCTCCAGCTGCTGTGGAAAGACCTTGCTGGTTTTTGGACAGCCTACCTGGGTTTCTCCCATGAGGCAGCCTCCGTGACTACTACCCAGGGATCAAACTCTGTAGCTCAAGGTCAAGGGTTGTCCAACCCAGACTTCCAGGATTTGACCGCCCAATCCAAGACCTGCTCCTCCACAACCCTTGCTCCTGTGGGAGAGAAACTAGGCGGCTCTGCACAGGAGCTGTGGCTAAGATGTGGCCATGAGGTCAGGACCTACATCAGACAGCCCATCATCAGGCACAGTTAGATCATCATCCATGTAGACAGAGATGGCAACTAAGTGGCAGGTGAGCCTCCACACCGCTGCCTGTGGCCTTGGCAGACATTACTAATCAATTGCATCACTGTCACACTGAGTCAACCCCAAGCTGCGGACAGCCACCATCAGTCAAAGTTGATACCTGGGGGGAACTGACTTGCCATACTTGACCCAGACGCTGACAGGATCCAAAGTTCAGTGTGACTGTGAGTCAGAAGCCAGGCAGGAGGGCAGGAATGTTAAAAAGCAGTGAGGTAAAGGGCAGGGCGCGGGGCGGTCAGGCTGGTAGAGCAGCACTGCTGGTGGGGAAGGAGGTGATGATCCACATTCGTCAGAACTTTAGTTTACAGAGCACTTTCACTAAATGCCCCCCACTCTTGAGGTAGGAGTGACTCATTTCCATATCACAGATGAGGGAACGGAGGCCCAGAGAAGGGTATGCACCTGGCGTCACCCAGCATGGCAGCTACTGTCTTGGTCTACCTGGAAGACACGCTTCCTCTGAGGCAACAGCCTCAGAGGTTACCAGGTAAGCAGAGGCCTCAGATAAGATTCTCCCCTCACAGTGTATCCTGAAGTGGGACCCCAGGGAGAGAAGGCAGTTGGAGCTGAGTCTGCAGTGCGTGCTACTAGGTGATTGAGCCCTGGCTGGGGGCGGGGGGAGCCCTGATGTGTAGCACGTGCTGATTTCTTTCTTTTTGTTTTTTTTTGACAGAGTCTCGCTCTGAGGCCCAGGCTGGAGTGCATGGCATGATCTCGGCTCACTGCAACCTCCGCCTCCCAGGTTCAAGCGATTCTCCTGCCTCAGCCTTCCAGGTAGCTGGGACTACAGGCGCCCGCCACCCTCCTGGCTAATTCTTGTATTTTTAGTGCAGATGGGGTTTCACCATGTTGGCCAGGCTGGTCTCGAACTCCTGACCTCAGGTGATCCACCCGCCTCGGCCTCCCAAAGTGCTGGGATTACAGATGTGAGCCACGGCACTCAGCCAGCATGTGCTGATTTCTGGGCGTTGTAGATACTCCTGCCTTGCCTAGTTCAAGCTCCTGGTAGGCATCAACCGAGAGCTGGGAAGAGATGCCCGCAGTGCGCTCTCTGGGCCAGGAGGAGCCGGCTCCAGCTCACCCATGGCAGTGCCAGACAGGTGCAGGGCTGCTGTCCCCACCCCGGTGGCCTGGGGGTTCTCTTCTTCCTGCAGTTCGCAGTCACTCAGGCTCCCTCCTGCCTGGGTCGGGGTTTGTTTCTGTTGCTTGCCAGTGAGGGGCCTGCGAACCTTTACGGACACACTGAGCCCGTGGAGGAGTCAGGACTCAGGGCTTCAGCTCTTTGAGCTTCCCTCTCTATCTGCTGACCCTTGAGTGCTAGATGACAAGGCCCAGCAGGTGGTGGGAACTCTAAGCATGGAGCCAAGAACCTCCAGTGTGGGAAGGAGTCTCAAAAGCTGCCACCTATTGTCTGAGCAGCAACAGGACTCTGGCTTCAACAGGGGTGCCTGGGGCAGGTGGCAAAGGGCTGGGTCCCTCAGGTTTGTGGAGTTAGGGGCTGGGGCAACTGTGGTGAACGGGTAGGCCACCCTGTCCAAAAGGCAGCAGCAACTACTCACCTCCAGGAAATGCTCCCATGTGGCCAGAATTTTTTTTTTTTTTTTGAGATGGAGTCTCACTCTGCCACCTAGGTTGGAGTGCAGTGGCACACTCTCAGCTCACTGCAACCTCCGCCTCCCAGGTTTAAGCGATTCTCTTGTCTCAGCCTCCCGAGTAGCTGGGATTACAGGTGCCCACCACCACGACCAGCTAATTTTTGTATTTTTAGTAGAGACAAGGTTTCACCATGTTGGCCAGGCTGGTCTTGACTCCTGACCTCAGGTGATCCGCCTGCCTCAGCCTCCCAAAGTGCTGAGATTACAGGCATGAGACATAGCGCCTGGCCAGAAATTCTGGTTTTTAAAGAGAAGCCTGATATCCACATTTTTTATGTGAAATCTGATTTTTAAATTCTGGCAATTATTTGAAAACATTTAGCTGGCTGCCGTGACATGCACCTGCAGTCCCAGCTGCCTGGGAGGCTGAGGCGGGAGGACTGCTTGAGCCCAGGAGTTTGGGTGCCGCAATGCATGATGGCCTTGCCTGTGAATACAGCACCACTCCAGCCTGGGTAACACTGCAAGACCCCCATCTCTTAAAAAAAAAAAAAAATTTAAACACGTCTCAGGGCACTGTCAGCAGCCTCTGTTGTTTGTTTGTTTTTGAGACAGAGTTTCCACTCTTGTTGCCAGGCTGGAGTGCAATGGCACAATGTCAGCTCACTGCAAACTTCGCCTCCTGGGTTCAAGTGATTCTTCTCCCTCAGCCTCCCTAGTAGCAGGAACTACAGGTGCCCACCACCACGCCCGGCTGATTTTTGTATTTTTAGTTGAGATGGGGTTTCACCATGTTAGCCACACTGGTGTTGAATTCCTGATCTCAGGTGATCTGCCTGCCTTGGCCTCCCAAAGTTCTCGGATTACAGGCATGAGCCATGGCACCTGGCCCACCCTCTGGTTTTGAGTGGTGGCCTCCTTGAGTCCCGTGGTTCTCGGAGCCCCACTGTGGTCCATCAGTCCTGCCACCCATCCTTGGCTCCCTGCACCCAGCTTCGACTCCAGGCCCTCCACTGGCCTGGCTCCCTGCACTCGCCTCAGCTCCGTTGTTCCGCTCTGCTGCACCAGACTCCCCCGGCCCAGCGCGTCCTCCGTGGAACCTGGCTCTCCCCTATTCCGAATCGGCACACAGCTGGTGGCCTGGTCCCGCCGAAACCCAAAACCTGTGCCACCAACCTCAGGTGGAACCTGGTGCTTCCCAGAGGCACCAGGGCACTGCCCTGGCGTGGGGGCGCTCCCGTCTGAGATCACTCATTCTCGTCCCCTCCTCCCCCCAACCTCAGGTCTCCAGCCCTGGTCCTGTCCTCAGTCTCTGCTCACTGAGGAATCAGAGGCACTGATGGGAACCCACCATTTAGGCCGGTTGTGAGCCGGGACGCTGCCCTCCGAGAATCGGGTACAGTTAGTACCAGGCTGTGGGGCACTGGGCCCAGAGGGTGTCCTGGAAGCATGACTACATCGGGCTCTAGCATCTGTGCCAAAACAGGGTCCCCTGCCTCCTGCCCAGGGCGCCCACCTGCCCGGGACAGACGCCACACAGGAGGTGCATTCTCCAGATGGGCCTCCAGAGGGCGCCGTGATCACAGCGCTGAGCCGCTTGTGCTCAAGTCCTGCCCGTCTTTGTGCCGGGGCCGGTATTGCTTTGCGGATGAAGGGACCCGGCCCCTTTTGTCCAGGGGATCTGACCCCAGTGGTCTGTGGCCCAGCACCCAGGGCCTGGAGGGTGGACGGAACTCATCCCCCCCCCCCCCCCCCCCTTTTTTTTTTTTTTTGAGTTTTGCTCATTGCCTAAGGTGGAGTGCAGGGGCGCAGTCTCAGCTCACTGCAACCTCCACCTCCTGAGTTCAAGTGATTCTCCTGCCTCAGCCTCCCAAGTAGCTGGGATTACAAGCGCCCGCCACCATGCCCCGCTAGTTTTTGTATTTTTTGTAGAGACAGAGTTTCACCGTGTTGGCCAGGCTGTTCACGAACTCCTGACCTCAGGTGATCCGCCCACCTTGGCCTCCCAAAGTGCTGGGATTACAGGTGTGAGCCACTGCACCTGGTCCCTTCCCATTCTTTATCATCCACTGGGCCTCTGCAGCTCGGAGGGAACGGCTGCATGTGGCAGTGGGAGCTCAGGGCAGGTCACTGCAGGTGCTTAGGCTGGCATCTTGGCATCTCTCAGAAGAAAGGAGGTGGAAGTTTGGGAGATGCCCCTGCAGAGCCTGAGTGCTCTCAACAGCAGGGACCACCACCCTCTGTGCCTCCACCGGCCACAGGCCTCGCTTGGAAGGTGCCTGAGCTCCCCTCCACAGGCTGCTCCTGAAGGAGGTGGCCAGGGGCAGAGGCTGGATAGGGTGCACTTTTGGCCTGGCTGCCCACTCCCTGGTGCCAAGCATGCTGCACATTCCCTGGCCTGGGTTCTGTCATTGTGAATGGTGGCCTTGGGCACGCAAGACCCTGCCCATCCCTGGCCTCAGCCTCCCTACCTGCAAACTGGGGCCCCTCCCATGGCCGGAGAGCATGAGCATCCCGGCATCCCAGGCCCAGCGGGCACGGCAAGTTCCAGTGGTGCGTGTCGCCCGCTGAACCTGCTCACACCTGATGCCCTGACATCTACCCTCTGCTTGGCCAGCAGTGGCCCCCCTTTTCCAGGACTACATGTGGAACTGCTTGGGTGCAGGCTGCTTGTGGAGGGAGGGGACGGTGCCTCTGAAAAGAACCCACCCTCCCTCCTCCTGAGCCAAGACCCTGCTCCCATCAGGCCTGCGGCAAGCAGGGCGTCAGGCCACAGGGGCTCTATATGAGCCTCGGGGCAACCACATCTGAAACCGCAGGGACTTGTTACCGACGCAGACACCCAGGCTGAGACCAGTGCATTTGCTCCCCTTTCCCTCCAGGCACCTCCTGTGATTTCAATCCAGGGGTCATTCTGGACTGTCCATGTGGGTCAGGCAAGTGGGATGGTGCTGCAGACAGGGCTCGGCTACAGGCCCCAGAAAATCTACATCCACCACCAAGGCAGACCAACTCAGGCGTCCTGGCCACACCCCCAAACCCCGGGGGGCACTGGTAACAGCCTGGGGTCCTGCTCAGAGCAGAGGAGTCACACAGCCTGTGCAGCCCGCCTCTGCCCCTCCTGCCAGGGGAACCTGGGCAAGTCACTGACCCCAGGGTCTCCAATTCCCATCTCCACAATGAGGAGGGCAACATGTGTTCCCTGAGGCTCAACTAGGAAGCCAGACTGAGGGCAAGGATGGATGTCAGAGGCTGCCTAAACATGGGCAGAGGCTGGGGTTTGCTTTAGGTCTGCTCTTGAGCGGTGGTGGCGTTCAGGTCCACCTCCTTGGCCCCCTAATGGCAGCTCTCCCCCCTCCCCCCAACAAGCTCACCCCCGCCTTGCCTGCCGTTACAAAGGCCCATACCGTGCACACCTCAGGGCTATATGTGGATTCACATTGGTTTCTTTTTATTGGATTTTCCGTGGGCAACCTGGGTGCTTCGAGCTCTGCTCTGGGGCAGTGGGAGCTGCCCACCCTCTCCCAGGGCCTTGTAACAACTGGGTCCTCAGCTCCTGGGCTCAGGCTGCTGCCTTGAGATAAACCCAGTTTTCCCACTGCCTCCTTCACTTGTGCCAGGCTGCCCAGCCAGGGGCATGGCCTGGGTGTCCTGGGTAACAGGCACTAGTCCGGAGCCCCCTAGCAGCAGCACCTGCCCGCTGTCGGCCCCAGTCGACTCCACAGTGTACGCAACACCATGGGCTGGCCTACAGCTTGGTGTTGAGGTGGAAGAAGTGGGGCGCTGCATAGGTTGTGACTGGTGGTGCGTGCCAGGCAGATGAGGCCGGGCAAAGTCTGTGGCGGAGAGCGCTGTCGAAGGACGTGGGGGGGAAGTGCATCAGGCCAGCGGCCATGGGTGAGGGGCCTGCAGTGGCCAGGAAGTGGGCCGGGAAGGCTGGGATGACCAGGGGGCTGAAGGGGAGTGCAGCCTGGCCCTTCAAGGGGCCCGGGGTGCCGGTGAAGTTCAGCGGGCAGTGCAGCATGGTGCCCCTGTAGGCCTCTGGGGGCACAGGCCCCAGGGCTGGGCCCAGAAGGCAGGAGACCAGGCCGGACCCCGCAGGTTTGGCCCCACATTTCTTGGCATCTGCCTCCTTAAGAAAGGGAGACACGGCCCGCAGTCTCTTCCCGCTGTGGGCAGCACCCTCTTCCTCGAGGCTGCGCTTGCTGCCCAGGCCTGTGCTACCGGGGAAGGTGGGTGGGAGCGTGGGGCTCTCGGCTGGGACCTTGGCCATGGGGGACACCCAGCAGGCTTTGGGCTTGGGGTAGAGAATACCCTTTCTGGAGCCGCCTTTGTGGAATGCGGAAGGGCGGTTGACGTCCCCGCCCCACACCAGCTGGGGCTCTTTCACGGACAGCCCCTCTTTGCCAGGAGGCCCCAACAGCGCCCCATCTTTAAGTCTGGAGAAGAAGTCCCTGGGGTGCTGGCTGACAGGCTTCAGCACCTCGGTGGGGTGGGTGTGGAAGCAGCCTGTGAAAATGGGGGCTGCCGGGCAGGGGCCCGCTGGAGCCCCCTCCCTGAGGCTGCCACCCGGGGACTGCAGTCCCTCCTGAGGGGTCAGCCGGTGCCTGGAGTTCTCAGTCAGCCCTTTGGGGCTCTGGGGACTCCCTGGGAGGTGAACAGCTGGGGACGCCTGGGGCTCTGCCCCATGGCGACAGCCCTCCTCCTGGCACTGCAAGGCCTCCACCTTGCTCACCTGGGCGAGGAGCTTCTTTTTGGCCAGTGGTGACATGATGCCGTGTGTCCCCTTGCAGTAGAAGCTGGATAGGAGCCGCTTGTAGGCCTCAGGGCAGCCGCTGGCACCCGCAAAGGACACAGAAGACCCAGAGGCCGGGCCCTGCTGTTCTGTACTGTTCCTGGGAGGCTCCTGGCTAAGAAGCGGTGCTGGGTCAGCAACATCTGCTTTGGTCTTTCCTGGCATCATCTGGAATGAGAGAAAGCCATGCCCCAGGGCCGCCTGAGCCATGCATCCTGACCTGAGGAGCAGGAGGCAGCACTTTCAGGCCTGCCTAGGTCCCGCGCTAGCCCTTGCAGTCCTTTGTACAGAATTTTCCAAAGGAGCCCTGTCCTCTGAGTGGACACAGCCTCAGGTCGGGACACAGGGCCTGGTGGGGGGGTGCAGGCTGGAGTTCAGAGTCTACTTGCACAAGTACAGAACTTGTGCACTGTGGAGAACCTGGAACCTTGCAAGTCCCGCCCTGGGTGCATGTTCTGTGTGTTCGGAGCAGACAGCTCCGTGGCCACAGGGAGTTGTGGGGTGGGGGGGCTACAAGAGGCAGGGGACAGGGTGGCCCCAGCCAGCCACAGGCCTACCTGGTCCATGTGCCGCTCCTCCTTGGCCTTCTTCGGCCGTTCGGTGGCCCCATCATCCCCCCTGTTCTCCTTGGCCATCTTGTACTGTTTCCTGGGCTTGGAGGTGGGCAGCGGCTTGTCATCCTCCCCCTTCAGGTGCCGCACATACGGCAGAACCAGCCTAGGGAGGAACCAGTCATGTCCCCAGGAGGCCGGCGCCCATCCCTTCCACGGGCCTCTGTGGCCTCCTCTGAGCCCCCCTTTCCCTGCCGGCGCCGAGGAAGACCCTCTTCTCAGCTCCCTCAGTGGCTGCGCCCAGCCAGCCTAGGCCCCCGCAGCGCTGAGGACGGCACACAACCCGGCCGCTCCGGGCAGAGTCCACCCAGCCCTTCCGGCGAGGTCGGACGAGGCCCCGCAGGGCAGGCGGCGTCCAGCACCCAGGCCGCCCCACCTACCTCTCGTAGTGGCGGCGCGTGCACGTGGCCGCGCTGGTGCTGCCCGGGCTGCCCCCCAGCTCGTCGTACACGTTCTTCCAGAGGCGGCGCCCGGTCACCTGCAAGGGCACCTCGTGAGGGCGCGGCCGGCGAGCGCCCCCTGGCGGCGGGGTCCTTGCGGCTCTGGCCGCCCTCGCCGGGACTCGAAGGACCGCGATTTGGCAGCTGACTGCAGCTCCCACCGCGGCCGGCTGACTCTCCCTCCCAGGGCCACGGACTGCTGGCCCAAGCAGTTTTTCCAACACGGGGCGGCCAGAACAGATGGGGAAGGCTGAAAAGCTGCTTTGAGCAGCAGAGAACCAGCGGGGCAGGCAGGGAGGAAGGGGCAGGACTGGGGATCCTGGCTCTTCCCCTGTCCAGAGGCAAGGACAGCGCTGCTGGCTCACCCCAGGGAGATGCAGTTTGGCAAGCACTGGGGGTGCCTTCCTTACCAGCTCATAGGCCCCCAGCTTCTCCACTGCCTTGTAGATCTTCCACAGGTTTACTGAGGAGAGAGGGGCAGGCTGGCCGTCAGCCTCTGTGGGAGGTGGGGCAGCCACCCCTTCCTAGTGCCCTGACACGCGGGCACAGACCAGCACACACCCAGCCAGGGCCACTGCAGTAGATGGGCAGGCTGTGGCCTGTGCACCGCTGGCCCAGTGGCAGCCTGGAGGGAGGCCTCCTTTCTATCTGCAACCTGGGTCACCCAGAGTGGGAGTGCCTGCCCGATGCCCTGCCTGGGCGGGGTTCCCTGCTGGGCCCCCCTCCCTGCCTGCACCCCAGGGACGCACTCTGCTTGAAGCCAAGATGGGGCACCCTCTCGATGGGCGTGTGTCGCTCCTTCATGAACTTGTAGAGGCTGACCAGGAAGGCCTGCTCCTCCTCCCGCTCCTGCTCCTCCTCCCGCTCCCCGCCTGCCTCGGGGGAGTCCTGGGGAGAGAACAGGAGGCATTGGGATGGGCCCCAGTTGGTGGCTGGCTGCAGGGGATGTGCAGAAACCACTGGCTGCAGGAGGAATAAGGTACCTGCCCCCAACCCCAGTTTCCCAGATTGCACCTAGCCACTGTTCTGGGAGGGAGTGACTGTTCCTGGGTTCGGCAGGCGCAGGTGTCAGCGCTCAGTGCCCCAGGGCAGGGGCTAGAGTTCAGAACCTCCCCAGAGGCTGGGCACCCTAGAGGAGCTGGCTCCAGAGGTGGCCACAAGAGCAGTCCCCAGCCTTCTCCAGGCCAGGGTCACTTCTCTGTCTTGTTCTTGATATTTGTGTCAGCTCCTCTGCCAGACTAGGAGCTCCCGGAGGGCAGGCTCAGTGTCCCGGGACTCCCCGCCGCCCTCTCCCCCACCCCCAATGCTGACGTTCCCCGAGCCTCTGTGTCCCCAGCCTGCCGTGCTGAGCACAGGGAGGTGAAGCCCTGGGCTTCAACTGCACACTGCTGTCAGGGGCACAGGACTTTTGGTTGTGGGTCCCAGAGGGGCAATCTCCGCTGATGCCGTTCGTTCATCCAGCAAGTAGCTCAGGGCAGAGAGCCCAGGGCCTACACCCTGCTCAGAGAACAGACAGCTTCCAGGACATAAACCATCTAGACTAGGACAGCACAGACAGCCATGTGTTCCCAAAATATTTGATCCAGCTGGGCATGGTGGCTCACGCCTATAATCCTAGCACTTTGGGAGGCCGAGGTGGGTAGATCACCCAAGGTCAGGAGTTCAAGACCAGCCTGGCCAACATGGGGAAATCCCATCTCTACTAAAAATACAAAAATTAGCCAGGCCTGGTAGTGCATGCCTGTAATCCCAGCTACTCAGGAGGCTGAGGCAGAAGAATCGTTTGAACCCAGGAGGTGGAGGTTGCAGTGAGCCGAGATTGTGCCACTGCCCTCCAGCCTGGGTAACAGTGAGACTCTGCCTAAAAAAAAAAAAAAATTGATTCAAGTTTATTTCAGTGTTTTTACTTTTTTTGTTAGTTGTAAATAGCTTCTGTAATAGTTTAGTGTTTTTAAGGTATTAAAGACCTCTGAGAAGAAACAACATACGAACTCACATATCACCCATGAAATCATAACATGCCGGGGCCCTGGGCTGGTCTGTGCAGACCTCAGAAGGAAGGCTCTCTCACAGCTGCTCAAGTCAATCTGCTCCTCCAGGCCTCTACTCTGAATTCCCGGCAAGCTGCTAAAGACGACTGCCATTTGCAAACACTTTTCTGCATGAATCAGGATACTTTTCCAGACTGTGCCACCAAAGCAAACAGCCAAAATGAATGAAAGCCGGGACCAACTGTGCTCTGAAAAAGCTGCCTGCAGCGCCCCCTTCAGACTCCGCTCATCGCAACAGCCCTGTTGGTCTCACTGAGTGACGACCTGCAGCGCCCCCTTCAGACTCTGCTCATCGCAACAGCCCTGTTGGTCTCACCGAGTGACGTTATATGCCCACCTTATGCATCTGGATGAATGGATATGAATGTGGTTTTGCATCATGGGCTGGAGCTTTTGTCTGTGTTATGGATCAGGGTGGTGGGCCATCTTCACTTGAAAAAAGGGGTCTGCTACAAAAACCAAGATTGAAACTCTCTGGCACAGAAGACAAGTAAGTCCCCTGGCTGCTGGACAGGGCCAGGGTAGGAACATATCTGCTTCCTGAGAGCTTGGGGAGTGTCCAGGTTCACCTGGAGGCTGAACACAGGTGAGGGTGGCAGGGAAGAGCGCCCAGGGAGTCAGCAGAGGGACTCAACTCACCTCCAGTGGGATGGGGTTCTGGCTCCCGTTCTGCTCGCCAACAGGTTTGGGTGATGCAGGTGGATCTAGGGCGTCACCCTCTGCGGACTGCTTCCTGTTCCCTTTGACAGGGGCTGCTGCAAGGAGAGACGGAAGGAGGAAGGGGTGGGGAGAGAGCACCTGAGATGCAAGCAGGAGGAACAGGAGCAGTCTCCCCATCCCCAGTCAGAGTCGTGAGAGGGCGCCGGCGCAGGGGCTCACTCCTGGGATCCCAGCACTCTGGGAGGCCCAGGCAGGCGATCACCTGATGTCAGGAGTTCGAGACCTGTCTGGCCAACCTAGTGAGACCCTGTCTCTATCATAAAAAAAAAAAGAATTGGCCAGAGGAAGGGGTGTGTCCCTGGCTGCACACAGGCTACACACACACACACACACACACACACCCTCCTCCCCACTCCCCCACAGCCCACTGCATCTGCTCCACACCTGCCCCTTTTCTTTCCTCTGCTCCAGCTATCTCCCCACATCTTCCAAGGCAATGCAAAACTACCTTGAGGTCAAGTCACAGGAGGCCGGGGTTCGGCTGTGGCGCTTGGGAAAATCCTGTCTCCAAAATCTGCCCCATGCTGAGACATAGAGTTGAGAAGCACCTCAGTCTCACTGGAGAGCTAAAGGATCCCATGGCTGTGGTCCCAAAGCAACACAGGGGTCCCTGGGTAGTAGTTCCCCTGGGAATATTCGGGAACATCTGACCTTCCCGAGCATCTGCAGAGTTCTAACTGCCCTAATTAGGCTACATGCTCTCCTCCCCTGCAGGGGTCCTGGTGACCCCTCAGGTCTCTGCTGACAAGTGCCTTCCCCTGGGTGGCCTCCTCCGGCCCCTGGCCATGGGCAGCTCCTCCGTCGCCCTTGGCTACTCACAGCCATCCTGGCTGAACTGCCTGTGGCTCCTGGGGCTCCCTGGTAGCTTGGTGAGGCTGCCCATACCCCACACTGCAGGTGCCAAGCTGGAATGAGCAAGGCTCACAGCAACCCTGCGTCGTGGGCAGGAGAAGCGTGGGCTGTATTTTACTAAGAACCACCATGTGCCGATGGCTGCAAAAACGCAACACCTCTGCCACTGCAAAAACCACAACCATTGGAAACTGCCTCGGGCCACACCGCAGGCTGGCAGCAGACACTAGACCAGGAACCCACTTCTTCTGACAACCTTTTCTTTCTGTCCTTTGTCCTTTTGTTAATCAAGTATGAATTGGTTCACTCCCTCCCAGGACATCCTTATTGTTAGGAACCTATGAGATTTCCCTTCCATCCCAGACAGAAAAAGAATCTCCTCAGGAACAAGAAACCCAAACCAGCATAAGCCAGGGGCCACTGGTACTCAGAGGCATGGGGTAGAATCCTTGGCTAGCAAAGAACTCTAGGATCTTCCTCTCCCATTTCACAGCAGGGAAGACTGAGGCACAAAGTCACAGAGGACTTGGCTGGAAAGGCATCAGTCTGGTGGGTCACTCTTTAGTACCCAGGATTTCTGGAGACTGGTGTGTCAGAAGCTAAGGGGGTGACACGCCCAAGAAGGTGACCCAACGTGGTCCTGCTTTGGTAGGTGTTCTTATGTCTTGCCTCCATGTTGATGGCTGCTGAGTGATCTCAGGGTGGTGGTTTCTTGGGCTGGGGTGACTGTGGCAATTTCTTAAAAGAAGACAACAATGAAGTTTGCCACATCCATTAACTCTGCCCTTTTTTTTTTTTTTTTTTTTTTTTTTGAGAAAGACTCTCGCTTTGTTGCCCAGGCTGGAGTACAGAGGTGTGATCTTGGTTCACTGCAATCTCTGCCTCCTGGGTTCAAGTGATTCTTCTGCCTCAGCCTCCCAAGTAGCTGGAACTACAGGCGCCCGCCACCACTCCCAGCTAATTTTTGTATTTTTAGTAAAGACAGGGTTTCACCATATTGGCCAGGCTGGTCTCGAACTCCTGACCTCATGATCCGTCCGCCTCGACCTCCCAAAGTGCTGGGATTACAGGCGTGAGCCACTGTGCCTGGCAACTCTTCCTTTCGTGAAAGATTTTTCCATGACATGCATGTGATGCTGTTTTTGACAGCATTTTATCCACAGCAAAACTTCTTTCAAAACTGATGTCCATCCTCTCAAACCCTGCTGCTGCTTTATCAACTAAGTTTCTGTAACATTCTAAATCCCTTGTTGTCATTTTGACAATGTTCACAGCATCTCCGCCAGGAGTAGATTCCACCTCAAGAAGCCACTTTAGGATGGGCACAGTGGCTCATGCCTGTCATCCCAGCACTTTGGGAGGCCGAGGTGGGCGGACCACCTGACGTCAGGAGTTTGAGACCAGCCTGGCCAACATGGCGAAACCCTGTCTCTACTAAAAACACAAAAGTTAGCTGGGTGTGGTGGCAGGTCCCAGTAGTCCCAGCGACTTGGGAGGCCGAGGCAGGAGGATCCTTTGAACCTAGGAGGCGGAGGCTGCAGTGAGCCGAGATCGCTCCACTGTACATCCAGTCTGGGCGATGGAACAGGACTCTGTCTCAAAAAAAAAAAAAAAAAGAAAGAAAGAAAGAAAGAAAAAAACAAAAACCAAAAAAAGTCACTTTCTTTGCCCACCCATACAAAACAACTCCTCATCCACTCAAGTTTGATCATGAGATTGCCGCAATTCAGTCTCATTCTCAAGCTCTGCTTCTAACTCTAGTTTTCTTGCAGGTTCCACCGCATCTGCAGTGACTTCTCCACTGAAGTCCTGAAGCCCTCAAAGTCATCTGTGAAGGTTGGAATCAACTTCTTCCGAATGCTTGGATATTGTGACCTCCTCCCACAAATCACAAATGTTCCTTAAATGCTCTCTGGAGGTTTTCAATGTATTTTGCCCAGATCCATCAGAGGAATCACTGTCTGTGGCAGCTATAGCCTTACAAAATGGATTCCTTCAATAAGAAGACTGGAAACTTGAAATGACTCCTTGATCCTTGGCTCTAGAATAAATGTTGTGCTAGCAGGCATGAAAACAGGCAGCTCCTGGTACATTTTCATCAGCCCTCTTGGGTGACCGGTTGCCTTGTCAATGAGCAGTCATATTTTGAAAGGAATCTTCTTTTCTGAGCAGTAGGTCTCAACAGTTGGCTTAAAATACTCAGTAAACCACGTTATAATATTATAACGTGGTTTACTGAGTGCTGTCATCCAGGCTTTGTTATTTCATTTGTAGAACAGGGTAAGTAGATTTAGCATAATTCTTCAAGGTTCTAGGTTTTTTTGGAATGATACATGAGGATTGGCTTCAACTTAAAGCCACCAGCTGCATTAGCCCTAACAAGTCAGCCTGTCTTTTGAAGCCATGCATTGACTTCTTAGCTATGAAAGTCCTAGATGACATCTTTTTCTGATACAAAACTGTTTCATCTACATGGAAAATCTGTGGTAGTGTGGCCACCTTCATCAATGATCTTAGCTGGATCTTCTGGATAAATTGCGGCAGCTTCTACACCAGCCCTGGTTGATTCACCTTGCATTTTTATGTGATGGAGATGGCATCTTTCCTTAAACCTCACGAAGCAACCTCTGCTAGCTTCCAACTCTTCTTCTGCAGCTTCCTCACCTCTCTCAGCCTTCACAGAATTGGAGATTCAGAGCCTTGGTCTGGATTAGGCTTTGGCTTAAGGGAGTATTACGGCTTGTCGGATCTTCTATCCCGACCTCTCAAACTTTCTCCATTATCAGCAATAAGGCCTTTTCACTTTCTTACCATGTGTGTTCACTGGAACAGCACTTCTGATTTCCTTCAATAGCTTTTCCTTGGCATTCACAACTTGGCAAACCAGTGCAAGAGGCCTAGCTTTCAGCCTGTCTGGGCTTTCAACCTGCCCTCCTCACTAAGCTTAATTATTTCTAGTTTTTCATTTAAAGACCTGTAACTCTTCCTTTCACTTGAACACTTACAGACCACTGTAGGATTAATTGGCCCACTTTCAATATTGTTGTGCCTTAGGCAACAGGGAGGCCACAGAAGAGAAAGAGAGGAAGAGAGATGGGGAATGCTGGTTGATGGAGCAGGTGGAGGACGAGCACACCCAACATTTATCGATTTAGTTCACTGTCTTTGTGGGTGGGGTTCATGGTACCCCAAAACAATGACAATAGTAACATCAAAGATCACTGATCACAGATCACTGTAACAGATACAATAACGAAAAAGTTTGAAGTGTTGTAAGAATCAGCAAACTGTGACACCGAGACACAAAGTGAGCGCATGCTGTTAAAAATGCCATCGATAGACTTGCCGATGCCGGGTTGCCACAAACCTTCAATGAGTAAAAGATGCAGTATCTGTGAAGTACAATAAAGCAAAGCATGATAGAGCAAGGTGTGCCTGCACATTCTCTCCCTCAGTCCTGGAGGAATTCCATTTGAAAGAGGGGGAATCTGAAGCCAGAATGGTTATGGGTAAGTCGATTGACTCCCTGGCGGACCAGGATTCAAATCAAGGTCTGATTCTGGTCCAGTGGCTGCTGTGGTTACCAACATTTGCAAAGCCTTCATGAAGAGTCCAAGTAAGCCTGGAGAGAAACCAATCCTAAGGCTTGTCAAAGAGAAAGAGACCAGGGCCACCCTCTTGGGCTAGCTTCTGACACACCAGTCTCCAGAAATCCTGGGTACTAACAAGTGACCCACCAGACTGATGCCTTTCCAACCAAGTCCTCTGTGACTCTGTGCCTCAGTCTTCCCTGCTGTGAAATGGGAGAGGAAGATCCTTGAGTTCTTTGCTAGCTATCCGTGAATTCCCAAAACCTTCCAGGTCTGGGAGCACCTCCTCCACCGGCTCTTCTCCCGCTGCCTGCTACCCTCGGCTCACACATCCCCTCCCCTCATTCCTGCAGCCCCAGAGCCTCGGCATCCACGGACCCTCTCCACCTCTTCCTTGGTATGACTGGGGCTTCTCAGTCACTGACTTGCCATGTGACCCTGGCAAGTCGCTGCCCCTTGGGCTTCAGAAAAATACGGCGGTTAGACAGGGCCCATCAGAATCACCGCTGGTGCTCCGGCCCCACCCTCAGAGTCTGATTTAAGGTCCAAGGTGGGGCAGCAGGGTTAAAGCTCCCCAGGGCATCCCAGTGGGCAGCCAGGCTGCGAGCCACAGGGCAAGACGGGCCCTAGTCCCTTCTGCGTGGTTCAGAGTTTGCGAGCTCTGCCTGGACCACACTGGGGGAAAATCTCCTGGAGTCGGGCACTGGTGTTACCTGGAAAGGAGGTCACCAGTTTGAGCTGTTTAACCCCAGATGGGAAAGGGATTGGAGCTGTCGCCTTAAGCCACAAAGGGAAACATTCTATCTCTGTGTCCAGCCGAGTCCCCAAATGAACTCGGTCGCCCTTCTCAGGGTGGGTGCTCTGTCCTGCCAGGGCCCTCTGGGTTGCAGGCCTTTGGACCCCCATTTCCGCAGCATTAGATGAACGAGA
Source organism: Piliocolobus tephrosceles (assembly GCF_002776525.5). Taxonomy (NCBI): domain Eukaryota; kingdom Metazoa; phylum Chordata; class Mammalia; order Primates; family Cercopithecidae; genus Piliocolobus; species Piliocolobus tephrosceles. Next base: position 107,333,091 of record NC_045448.1, read on the forward strand.
AGGGAACGTCCTCTCCCCCTTGGTCTTCAGGGTGCCCTCTGTCTTGTCCCACGCTGCCCTAATCTCTCCCTTTCCCTGATCATTCACAGATCAGGGTTACATTTGTCAAAAGGGTTCTGCTATAAAAAAATAAGCTTGAAACCCACCGCCATAGATGTTGGGCCACACAGGTCCTGCGCTGGGAGGTAGAGAGCTGGCAGCCAGGCAGGCAGGACCTGCGCAGTGGGGTGGGCCCTCTCCTGGCTCTGGGGAGGAGGGAAAAGGCTTATGGAGCTGGAGGCCCAGTCTCCCAGCCCCACTCAGCCCACAGAGGCAGGAGAAACCCACTTGCCCGAGAGCTGCTGCTGCTGCTGCGAGCCACCGCACTGCTGCCTTGTTCCCAGCCTTGTGTGCAGATGCCTTCCTGGCATAATGCCTTGCATGTTTTATTTGTAGCTGCAGTGGGGGATCAAATGCAAAAAAGAAAAGTGCTCTCCATAAGAATGTCATCCAGACTTCACCTTTCTTCATCCAGCAAGCAATGATGATGATGATGGTGATTACTGTCTCATTACTCACTTGTAACACATCTGGAATCTATTCCTGTATACAGGATGAAATAGGGATCCTAGCCATATTTTCTCCCCATTGGTTAGGGGGTCCCAGTGAGTGGCCTCCTCACCCAATGGCATAAAATGCTACTTTCCCCACAATGTCAATGCTTATAAGGAACACATGTGGGACTATTTCTGGACTTTCTATTCTGTTTCATCCACAGTGGAATGCTAGGACCTGTGCACACTGTTTTCATTTTTTGTAGCTTTATAATACAACTTACTATCCAGAGGGCAAGTTGCCCAGTATTACTTGTCTTTTTAAAATATTCCATCTGAACTTTGGGATAATTCTGTTACATTCTCTTAAAACAAAACAAAAAATAATAAAAAAATAAAAAAAAACACATTTGGGAGGCCGAGGCGGGCAGATCACGAGGTTAAGAAATCGAGACCATCCTGATCAACATGGTGAAACCTTGTCTCTACTAAAAATACAAAAATTAGCTGGGCATGGTGGCACACACCAATAATCCCAGCTACTCGGGAGGCTGAGGCAGGAGAATCACTTGAACCCAGGAGGTGGAGGTTGCAGTGAACTGAGATCAGGCCACTGCACTCCAGCCTGGGCGACAGAGACTCTGTCTCCAAAACAAACAAACAAACAAAAAACTCCCACTACTGGGGCTTTGATTGCATTTAAATTTAGAAACTACTTTGAGGAAAAATAATACCTTTACAGTACTGCATCTTTCTTTTTTTTTTTTTTTTTTTTTATTTTTGAGACGG
>NC_045448.1:107334512-107357314 GCF_002776525.5 Piliocolobus tephrosceles
CGTGTTAGCCAGGATGGTCTCGATCTCCTGACCTCGTGATCTGCCCGTCTCGGCCTCCCAAAGTGCTGGGATTACAGGGTTGAGCCACCGCGCCCGGCCAGTACTGCATCTTTCTTTTCAGGACCATGTGTCTCCATAATTCAGGTTTCCCTCTGCATTCCTCAGAAGTTCCTTCTTAAAAAGCCCCTGTGCTTTCTTGGGGAGGTTTATTCCTAGTTTGTTCCTTGAGTTTTGTGCAGCTAGAAAATGGTGTTAGAAAAACCCTGACAACGGTAGGTCACTCCACAAGCCTCCCTTCAATTTCCTCATTTCATTGCTGGGAAGAGGGCCAAGGCAGGCTAGGTGGCTGCACCAGAAGACGAGCCTGGGCTCATAGTGACCCCGTCCCTCACTAGGCAGAGAGAGGGTGCAGCAGGGTGCTCAGCAGGAGGATTGCCTGAGCCTCTTCCTGTGCTATGAGTCTGATTTCTTTCCAACTCCATGGCTCCTGTCTGAGTCAAGCTCCACTCCCAGATCCTAACACTCCAGCACTGAAGAGGTTAATCTGTCACTCCCTCCAGTAGAGGATGCTTCCACAGATCTACTTGTTCTCAAGTTATATGCTCCACCGACTGAAATCAGTGCCCTGGCTGGCGTGGGCTGGGCATCTCACGCAACGCGGCTTTGTTGAATCTTCCCAGCCATCCAGATATAACAGATAGAATGCCTGAGGCTCAGAGAGGTTCACTAACTTGCCTGGGGCCCCGCAGCTTATCCATGGCAGAGCTGGGATTCAGAACCAGGGTAGTCTGACTCCTGAGAGACGCTGATCCCTGACAGCTACAGATTTTTTTCTTTGTAATAGGAGCAGGGAGACCTCAAGTTCCTTATCTGTGCTCAGAGGGTGCAAGCTCATCCCCTTTCCCCAAGTAGATGTGCAGTTTCCCAGCATATTGCTCCGGTCACTCTGCTAGCAAGAGCAGGTCTGTGTTGACTGCTAAGGCATCCAGGCTCAGGGATGGGAGGGGGCTGGTCAGAGAGCTGGGCAGTGGGGGTGTGGGGGGGCACGGCCCCCACACCCTGTGAATCAACTTCCTGGCCTGGGTGGGGGAGGGGCCGGAGGCCCCACCGTCTTTGAATAAGGGGTGTTATCTCCATAATCTTGAGGAAGGAGGAAAGACCTGTTGATACCTACTGAGATTCCTTTTAAAAAAAACTGCTCCCTGTTACCTGACAGAGTGGGGGCCAGCTCTGGCCAGGGCCCAGCCAACCTGGTGAAGTTGGGGTACGCAAAGGCAGGAAGGTGAAGGCAATGCGGCGGTGGTCGAGAGTCACTGAAGACAAACTTAAGATGTCTCATGGGGCTTAGCGAGGACTAGAAGGTAGCTATAGGGCCGAGCAGTGGGTGGATGTGGGGAAGTCAGCGGGCCCCCTGCCCTGCCAGACATCAAGCTGGAAGGAGATGAGAGTGGGCCAAGAGGACAGATGGGGCACGGGGCTCTAGCACCGCATGGCTGCACCTCTTACCAAGTTGGTCACTGCTTCTGTATCTCCCTTTCCCATCCACAAGATGGGCGTGCTAGACTCAATGTGCCCAATGTTCTCAGCGGAAGAAAGCGAGAAGAGAAAGGAGGCTTCCCCCACAAACCACAGCCAGGCTCAGTGAGAAGACAGGAGGCCTGCTTGTCCTGCTCCCTCCCCAAGGCACCTTGCTGCCCAGCAGCTGCTCCGGAAACATCAGCCTCCTGGGTGCAGGACTTACAGACCCCTGGTGCCCAGAGAGGGGCAATGACTAGTACAAGGCCACACAGCTCTCAAGCTTAAGGGTCTGCTGGAGGCGCACACCCCTTTCCTTCTCTCCCTCCCTCCCCATCGTTCTGCTGCCCGCCCCATTCACCCTGGGTGTGATGGGAAGGAAGTGACACTTCCTTTCATGAAAAGTCACCGACTGGGAACAGTGCGTCAATTACCACAATAATGGTAACAGCAGCCTCAATAACAACCAGCAGACGCCGCCCCGCCCCCTCGGCTGAGGTTGTTGGCTTAAGTTTCTCTGAGCTTGAGCTGGAGCGAAACAAAGACAGCCTTTGAAGCGGCGAAACGGCCGGTCCACTTGGCAGCCCGGGAGCGGCGGCCAGGCCGAGTCTCCGCGGAGCTTGTTCCAGAAGTCTGGGGACGGGGGGCCTGCCAGGGGCTGAGCTGGAGCCAGCAATGAGGAGAAACGCGATGGGCCTGGGACCCCCACTCCCTACCAGGGCACAGGTGCAGCTCAAGCCACAACCCGGCCTCAGCACCTCAGCTTGGGGGAGGGCGAGAGAGACAGGGTCTGGGAGCAGCTGAGGCCACAAGAGGAGCCACCAGAGGGTACAGAAGGGGAAGGAGGTGCGGGGGACACTGAATGTGAGGCTGCCAACTTCCAAGCCCCACTCTCCCTGTCGCTCTTACCAGGCTCTGGGATGTCCTAAAAGCCCCAATTCCAGGATGGGGCTGTCCCTCCCCACTGAGTCTGGACCATATTTGGTGGTGACAGTGAGAGCCCCTCAGATGGGGTTCCCATTCCACCTACGGGACAGAGGCTCAGAGGTGCCAGGTGACGTCTCCCAACTGTAAAGGCAGATTGTCGGAGGCCCTTTCTACCTATGCCACACCAAGTTCTAGGCCCCAGGCGGGCCCCTACGGCCTGGACTGGGCTCTGAGTTCTGCCGTGGGGTGAAGTCCTCGAGCCACATCTCCCACCCCTCCTGTGCTCTAGCGTTGCCTGTGGGCAGAGACGCCGCCGTGCGTGTGAGCTCCCACCAGTGGGGCCCGGGTGGCGCGAGAGGCACCTGTTGTCCTCCCCTGGGGCCCGCGGAGCCCTCCTTACTGACCCAAGACTCCGCAAACAAAGGGACACTGGACCCGCAGCGCCTCGGGACTCCCTGTGCCCTCGGGGGTCCTGCATCGCGCAAGCCCCACCACGCAGGCGATGGGCGGAGGATGACGCGACCCCAGCCCAGGCGACCCCTAGACACCGCGGAGCGACTGAGCGCGGGCCCGGGTGGCCCCGCAGCTCCGGCCGAGCGCGAAGCCGGGCATCTCTGCTCGCGCTCTTGCCCTCTTCCCCCGGCGCTCCCCACCCGCCGCCCCGTCTCTTCTGCAGACCGAGGAACAAGAAGGGGACACACAAGGGACAGGAGAGGACCCAGGGAAGCGACCCCTCTCCTGCGGGGCTGCGGCGGGTGGGCGGAGAGACGGGAGAGGAAAAGAGAGAAGGGAAGAGAAGGAAGGGGCAGGGGCGCGAAGCCGGGCGCCCGGGACCATCGGCGCAGCCTGCGGCCGAAAGAGGAACCGTGGCGCCTTCACAGCGCATTGAGCAAGTTCTTCGCAGCCGCGCAGCCCCTGCAGGAAACGGCGCCGCGGAGGAAAGGGCCGAGCGCCCCGGACCCGGAGTCTGCGCCCGGCGGCGCCGCGGTTCGGAAACCCGCGGGATGTCAGGGGCTGGGGGCGGCCGCCGGCAGCTGTCACAACACATGAGCCGAGCCCCGCTCGCGGGGGAAACCGCAGCAGGAAGTGGGACGACAGGGCCGCACCGGGCTCGGCACATTTCAGCCAAGAGACGGCGAAAAGAGTTTCGAGACAAACGCCCGGGAAGCCCCTGGCCGCCAAAACTTTTTGTCTTTCCTTTTCTCGAAACGCGCGCGGACGCCCAGCCTCACCCGTTCCGCGCCGGCCGGGGAGCGCTGAAGCCGCGGGCCGGGCTCGCTCCCTTCGGCCCGCGCCCCGAAGCCCACCGCGGACCCCTCTCCGCCCCGCACAGCGCACCGACCGCCACGAGGGCTGGAGGGAGCCCGGCGCCGGCACCTGGGCCCTCTCTGCAGGGCCGCCGAGCCCCGGCCCGGGCCGCGCCGTGGAGCCGCTTACCCATGGCCCGGCGAGGTCCCGCGGCGCTCGTCCCGAGACCCTCAGCGCGCGGCTGTCCGGGCCCGTGCTCTCTGAGGTACTGGCTCTCAGCTCCGCCCGCCGGCCGCCTCCCCGCAGCCCCGCCCCGTCCCGCCCCTGCTCGCCCCACTCTGGGCTCCCATTGGTGGGTCCCGCTCCGTCGTGCGGGGGAGGCGTGGGGCGGGGGGGAGGGGCCGTTCCCGCGCCCGGGGACCTCTGGGAATTGTAGTGCGTGCCCCTCGCCTCTCGGCTTTCAGAGTGGGGCCCGTGGAAAAGGCTACTCACCTAGAGGAGCGGAGGCAGGACCCCCAGGAATCATTGATGTCTTGTGCCTCAGTTTCCCTGGAGGCAAAACTAGAGCCTTCGAAAAATCCTCCTTGCTTTCAGCAGAGCACTGAGGGCTCTGTGGAGTGAGCAAAGTGCGTCTGACTTTGATTTGAAAGTGGCCCTGTGAGCTTCCCATTCCCCACCCAGTCCAACAAAGAAGGCCAGGTGAGGCCGGGAGCGGCGACTCACACCTGGAATCCCTGTGCTTTGGGAGGCGGAGGCGGGAGGATCACTTGAGCCCAGAAGGTCGAAGCTGTAATGTGTTGCAGTCACACCACTGCACTCTATCTTGGGCAACAGACGGAGACCCTGCCTCAAGAAAAAGAAAAAAAAAAAAAAAAAAAAAGCGGAGAGGTGGTTAGTGTGAGCTAGACAAGGACCGAACTAGTAAATCCTTGGCCTAGGTTCTGTGGCCAGGCCTGCTAGTAATAGTCAGTGTCCACATACGTAATGCAGACAGAGTGTGGCAGCTACAAGCTGAGTAGTCCTAAGAGGGGGCATGAGTTCAGGCTGTAGGAGGTGGGAATGAGACCTAGGGTGAATGGACGCAGGAGGAGGTGCCCAGCCAGCCATAGCAGCAACTTGGACCTGTGCAGGCCAAAGAGGAAGAAACGGAGGCTCAGGGTTTCAGTCTCAGCAGGTGGTTACCTAGGACGGGAGCACTGTTCCTAGCACATAGAAGCTACACAGAAATCTTTGTTGATGAATTTTAATACTCATAATAGCTGTATGTACTTCACACCATCATTGTCCTCATTTTGTAGGGTAAAACTCAGGTCTGAGAGCTTGGCTCAAGTAACACAGCTGGTAGGTGTTGGAGCCAGAGCTAGACCCAGGAAGAGGAGCCCTCATACCCAGGCATCCCCCCCACCCACTTTGCACCCATTACTGACCACGTGTCATACTGGTGCCCCTCCTCACACTAAAAGAATGGACCAGGGCTGCAGTTTGGTGAACCTGAAACGCTGGCCCTTACTCTTTGGCCCTGGAATGGAAGATGTCTGCAGGCTCAGTCTAGAGCAGACGACACTGTGGGCTCTGCAGGATAAATCCCCTGTCTACCTAGTAATGGGTTGGCTTGTAAGAGCCAGCACCTGTAGAGTTGGTAATAGACACCCAGAACAATCGTAATGGTCATTATAACAATGCATCCCACTTCCAAGTTCACAAGCCACTTTCCCCTCCAGAAGAGCTAAGGCTGTGGTGGAAGACACTATGATTGGCAGGCACTATGCCCAAGGTTGGGAATGGAGCTCTGGATGCAGCCTCCGGGGTCACAATCTAGGCCAATCCCTCACTTGTGGGTTGGATACCCCTACTGACAAGGAACTCGCTATCTTATAAGACAGCAGCTCATCCCACCAAGAGTTAGGGTTATTCTGCCATCCGGGCAGCTGGGCACATTCTGACAGACAAGGGCTGTTGTGCAAAGCCTCAGCAAGTCAACACCTGCCTGTGCCAGCCTGGGAACGATAGGATCTAAATTTAATTGCTTCCCGAGGCAACTGTTTGCAATAGAAAGTAATTTACAATGGCCCGTAAATCCTGCGGAAAACAGACATCTTCATTCGTCTGGCTAAAAACATAAACACTTCGATTGCTCAAGGCTCCATCTCACACACCTCCACTCCGGCCCAAAGCCACCCTCCTCCTCCACTCTTCAACCACAGGGTCCCAGGCCAGGACGCCTCTGTGCCTACAGAGGGGTCACCTAGCCCCTCAGTGTCCTGATGTCTCTTTGTGTGTCTCAAGAATAAGAAAAACAAACCATCACTTAATAAATACATTCTTCCTGTAAAAACATGCAAGTAGATCGGCCCTCTCTGATGCTACCCCAAATCCAGTTCCCTCACTGCCCCAGAGTTAAGGACTCATCCGATTGGGTGAAGTCTTCTAGAACTTTCCCTATGTATTTTCAAAAATATGTATGTATCCAGGTATAGAAAAATATATGGCTTTGTTTTATGTGTATGTTTAAGGAAACAATACAATTCTCATTGCTGCGTTCTGAAACTTGCTTTTTCGATTACCACTAGATCTTACAGACTTTCCTTGTTAGAACACAGATCTGCTTCTTTGGGAACTGCTGGGCTGTGTGCCCAGCACAGTGTATTTAATCTCCTCTTGATAGCGTTTAATCTTTTTGGAATTACATGAATCCTGCTGAGAACATTATAGACCCCCTTAGAACAGTTTCAGGGCTAAGGAGCTCACAAAGTGTTCCCAGAGACTGAGCTAAAAGCTGCTTTTTAACTCCCACTTCCATGTCCTAGCACCTCTTGTTAGCCCATTTCTAGGAAGAAAATCTGGCCCCGGGGGTGGTTCTCATCCTGGAGCTCTCAGAGCTGTAGGGACCATTCAAGATCATCTGTCCACCTGGTCTCATTTTAGAAAGGAGGCCACCAGGCCCAGAGAGGTTAAGCGAACCGCCCAAAGTCACACAGTAAAATCAGTGCTTTTGTGTCGTCTGGGACCTGCAAACCCATCCAGTGCCCTCAGGAAACAGAATGCATAGCCAATCTTCTATCCTGGGAAGCTCAGTTCCCAGGCTCAGCAGTTGCCAAAGGCCCCTAGGGCTTTGTTTTCAAAGGAGAAATGAAGCAGGGAAGTATTTTTAACGCAGCCCCACCCTGCTTGCCTAACTCCTGGTTCCCTGTGCTAGCTGTCCAGGAAAGGCCAGCTTCACAGCAGCATTTGCAACTCATGGAAAACAACAAATGCCCGAAATAGACGATACCCAAGCTCAGGAATGGAAAAAATTGGCTCATGGTTTCAAATGCCTCTTTTAGAAAAAGACAAGAATAGCTTTTGGCCTTTGGGGAACTGCTGGGGGTGAGGGAGTGGGGAGGTGGTTGTGAGTCCCGGATCACCAAGGGCCAACTTCCTGCCTGAAAGAGCTTTGGCCACCCTACCCCAGGGTGCGTGTAAACCAGCTTCCCGAGCTTTGTCCACACTGGAAACTGCATCTGCACCTGGCTCTAGGTTCCCTCCAACCTCCAGCCACTCTGGAAAGACTTCCCGTGTCGGGCCAGGGCTGGGCTGGGTTCACCTCTCCACCCCACATCTCCCCACTGTGTCCCAGCAGGGTAGAAACCCATGGTTCTGAACTTCCTGAGCCTGAATGGTGGAAGCTGAATTCCCCTGGGGGAGGGGAACGGAGGGCAAGGAGAGAAAACTGGGGTTTTCATCCCCACTCAAGACACAGCCCAGCTGTGTGGCCTTGGACAAGTCACTTAACCTCTCAGGGCGTCAGCCTCCTCCTCTGGAAAGCAGGATAACTCTCCACTTTTTCAATCATCCACTCATCCAATATGTGTTGTGTGGTCCTACTACGTGCCAGCACTGAGCTAGACATGGGATGTAGCCACGGCCAAAATGAAGTCCATATCCTTCGTGGCTCTTGCCAACTTCACAGGCTGCTAAGAATCAGTCCCTGCTCCAGCTACTCAGCCAAGGTCTTGTGCTGAAAGGGGCGAAAATGCCTTGGACCAGGGCTGACCCTAACACACACTGCACCATCTTGCATGGAGTATTCAATGTCGCTCTAGCCCTCTGAAGTGGGCGCTCTATCTATGTCTATCCCCTTATTACAACTGAGAACTAGAGAGTAAGTGCTGGACAAGCCCGCAGACTCCTCCACAGATAGGAAGGAGTAAGTTTGGGCTGGGTGAGGGTCAGGCACTGGTAAGTCCCAGGGTCAGGGTAACTAAAGCTCTGTGGGAGTCTTGACTGGAGCTCAGCACAAAATGCACTGGACAAGGAATCTCTTAAAACCATTGGGTCTGTGTGACACTTTTACTTAAAATAAGGTCTCAGCTGACCCTTCCACTCTCTGTTGTATGTCAGGTGACCCTTCCATGTGACAGAAAAGTAAGACACGTAGAGGTTAAATGACCTCTGCCCAGCCAGACCCTGCCCATCTCCCACCAAGATGAGGCGGGAGAGGGGCAAGGAGTTGGGTTGGCGATGGGGGTCCCTAGGCGATGGGGGTGTGACTGGGGCCAGGAGAGAACTCCATCTCCCAGGATGCCGTGCAAGGGGGGCGTGTAGGGGCTGGGCCTCTGTGTAGGCAGGGCTGTAATTTCTTGGTATTTAAAAAAAAAAAGAGCAAAAGGAAAGAGAGAAAGAATCAAAGCCTCAAGCGTCACGTCTAGGAATAGCGCCGGAGTCCGGCCAAGTCATTAGAGACGATGAGTAATCCGGTTAAGTCATTTCTCTAAACACCATTCCTTGTAAGAGAATTAAAATATCAGCTTACATCAGAGGGGGAGAGGCAGGCTCCAGGGGCCCGGGCAGGAGCACGGCCAGGAAGGGGGCGTGGCTGGTACGCTCTGCCTGCCACTCAGCCCTGCCCGGGGTGGGGGCTGCATGCGGGGCCCTGCCAGCTGAGCCCTGGGCTTGCGGTGGGTGCTGACATCCAGCCAGCGGGGGTAGAGGGAGCGGCCCGCCACACCTCAGTTTACCTCGTTGTTCAGGGTGCTGGGGGAAGTTCGGGACCGCCTGCTCTTCAGAAAATCGTTGTCCCTCCTGGGGGCAGCCGGTGTTTTGTTTTGTTTTTTTCTTTCAGTGTTTCTCCCCTCCCTCCTAAGATGTCGAGTTGATATCTCGACAACTTGAGGTCTACCGTTGGAGTAAAGGGCTGGGGATCGGCCTGGGGACACAGGGAGGGGAAAGAGGGGTCCCCAAACCTCTGGAGAGGTGCCGATTTTCCACTAGACTAACTGCCAAGTCGTGAGGGGTGACGCCTTAATTTCTATTTCCCCCTTTTCCCTTTAGTTGCCCTGTATTTGGAGAACGCGGGGCTGGGAATCCGCCAGACTTACGGGACAGTGGTAACTGCCAGCGCCACTTTCCGCATCCTGGGGGCAGGATTGTGATGACCTGGGGAGAGCTGCTGATCACGAAGCTGACCCTTGTGGGAGGCAGCGGCATGGGCCTGTGGTCCCAGTGACTCAGGAGCTGAGGTGGGAGGGGATCTCTTGAGCCACGAGTTCAAGGCTGCAGTGAGCTTTGATTGCACCAGGGCACTCTAGCCTGGGCGACACAGCCAGACCCCAGCTTAAAAAAAAAAAAAAAAAAAGCTGCCCTCAGTCTCGTTATAACACCTGCCCTCTGAGCCAGGACCCACAACGTGAACTGGGTCTCAGCTGTGAGCAGGACACAGATGTCATGTGACCCTCTGTAGCCCTAAGGAGGCCCAGAGACTTCCTAATGGCCTCCCAGCAGTTCCTAGGCAGTGTAGAATCACTCAGGTTTATGGTGGCAGGCCCTAAACACTCGAGGCAGGCTCCCCGCCCACGCTGACTCCTGCAGCAACAGGCTAGGAGAGGTCCATGCCTCCCTGGGAGCTTCTCAACAGTCCAGAGAACAGAAACCTCCCCGGCTGTGGAGCCAGGTGGACTGGTGTGCAATCTGGGTACCCTCCCTTGCAGGTGCTATGACCTGAGATGGGTTATTCACTGTCTCCAACCCTCAGTTTTCCCGTGTGAAATGGCGTTAGCAATACCTAGCTTGCAAGATTACTGTGAGGGTGAGAAATAACATAAGCCTTCAACAACTGGTCATTCTATTGTGGCGGCTGCGAGAACAGCCTCCTTCACCAGTGGCATCAGAACTTCTGCAGGGTGGATTCTGTGCTCTTCAGGCCCTGCCCTGATGACCTGGGGCCGGGCCCTGAGACCCCACTCCCGATCAGGTTTTCCAGGTCTTTGGGTAGCAGCTGCAAAGCGCCCCCGCCGCCCCGCTCCCTGGGTTCCTGGTGGGGTCCTAGGCTCTGGCCAGGATGCGGGCATGAAGGGAGGAATTGTGGGGGAAGTCAGTGACTCATCTCCAATCTGAGTGGGCCTCACTAACCCCTTCGATACTGGAAGCCCAGGCTTTTCGGGGAGATACTGCTCTAATTCCTCCTCCCCAGATGAACTCATGGGACTTTGCGAATATGACAACTAAAACTTTCAGCCTTGCAATGGTCGGGGGTCCGCTGGCTCCAAGAACTCAGATCCCTCCGAGGTTTCATACTCTCGCTGCAGCTGCCCCACACTGCAGCCCCGACCTGAAGCCCAGGCCCCTGCTTTCATCATCATGGTGTCATCCACCCGGCACCTGCCACAGGCAGGACTGCCCTCCCTGCCTGACATCCCAACTACCTTTGTTGGAAACAGTACCTGGCAGGGAGAATCCAAGCTGAACCCAGGTCTAAATGGTCCTGTCTACACCCCAAGAGCTCTCATTCTCCCCGCATCTGCTGTGCATCCTTTCTGCTGCTGCAGGCCCAGGTGCGAGTGTGCAAACCTGTGCACACATGCCTGTGCATCTATGCATGGGTCTTGCATGCCAGGAGCCCACAGCTCACACATAGGATCGCACAAACATATCTATACACTAACTCACCAGAGAGCTGGCAAGAAGCCCCTGAGGCTTTCTTCCCCACATCTGGGGTACCCTGGCCTGCCTTGGACTCCTGGAAGAGGACACAGGGTTGTTCAGCCCCCCTCCCTCACCCCAGCTGCCCACCTGTGCCATGGTGTCTTCAGCCATGGGGCCAGCCTGATGGACTTTGCTCTGTTAAAACTGCCTTCTCTCTCTCTGCCTTGGCCTCAGCAGGCTCTTCCAGACCTGCCTGAGGGGTAGTGGCCATGGCTGAAGGCAGAGGGCTGCATGAAGGGGGGGCTTCCCTGGGCCTTGGGCCTGGGTAAAGACAGCTCTGGACATGGAGGTGGCTAGTTTGGCATCCCCCCTCTCTGGCAAATATGGCAATATAGCCACACTGGGAGGGCTTTGCCCCAGTGCACCATGCTGTTCCTGGAGCTGTGTGTGTGCCTGAGCTGTACCCTCTGGGCCTGGAGGAGCCTTCCCAAGCTTGCCAGTTCCCACATGTCTACCTAGTGAGCTTCTGCTCATCCTTCAAGAGCCCACCTGAGGGAGATACTCAGGGGTCTCAGCACACACCTCTGCTGTGGCATGTGCCACATCGTGCGCCTGTGGTCAGCTCCATGCCACTGTGTGACTGGCCAGCAGCCCCCAAGCCTCTGGTCTCCAGCTAGGAGTGGTCTTTACTATCTGCCCACACCGCACTGCTGACAGGGCCGCAGAGCCCTGGCCGCTGATCCTCCAGAAGAGGAAACTGAGGGTCTAAGTGGGAAGGGACTTAGCCAAGGTCTCACAGTCGCTTCAAAAGATCTCAGAGTTGGTAAAGGAACTGGGAAGGAAGGGGAGGAAGTGAGAGGCCACTGAGGGCAGGTGCACAGTAGGTGCTAAATGAAGATGCACAGGAGAATGAAGGGCATGGAGGATAGGGAGAAGGAAGAGGCCAGGCACCCACCTCCACCCCATCCATCACCAGGCATCATCTGCCCTTTCTTCTCCAGGGATTAGCGCTTCCTCATTGTCAAGGGCAGCACATTCTAGATGCTGGAGCCTTGACCTCATGTGCACCCCTGTCGCTGGAGCCTCGCTGGAGTCTGGCTGGAGTCACACCCTCCCTATGGCTGCAGGCTGACTGCTCAGGCCACAGCCCCTTTCCTGGGTATCCCTGTTGCTACTGAATCCTGGCCAGGGGTAGTGAGCACAGCACAGGTCTTGGACTCCAGGACAGCAGCCCCTTAGCTCCCCAAGGAGCTCAGAGGCCCCAAGCCCCTGGCCAGCTTGTCTTAGCTGGAGGGAGGTTCTGGGCATTCTGTAGCTGGACTCAGGCCTGCCTTGGCCGAGGAGACTCTGCCTTGGCACAGATTCTGTGCCAAAGCGATGGGCAAATTCTTCCCCACAGGAAAACTAAGTACCCCAGTGCAGTTGAGCTCTCCGTGCTGTCTCCTATCTATGAAACCGGCTGGCAGGCACAATAACAGCCCTCACGCCTCCGGGTGCAATTACGGGCATTGGATGAGCTATTTCTTATAAAGGGCTTAGAACTGTGCCCACTGGCGGGAGGAAGTACTCCATAAACATTAGCTGGTTTCCACAGCCCTGGGTGAAACAGAAGGCACGGGGTGGGCCCAGGCTGGGGGAGTGGGGACAGGAAACCTGACTTCCAGCTCCAACCCAGCTCAGCAGATAAACCTTTTGGTTCTGCAAGGTCCCCAACCCCCTGCCTTCCCTCCTTCTGTACGTGTGTGTCATATTTTGTTGGCTTTGGGGCTTTCTTTACTTTTTTTCAAATAAACAAGGGCTGCATGAAACCTCTAATATTCTGGGTAAGTGTTGAAACAGCTCAGAAATCCCCTCCTCCCCTTGTGACTCAGTGGCAGGAGCCATAAGCAGAACTACTGGTGACACTGTGGGAGAGAAATTCTGCAAAATAACAGCTGGGCAGCCCGGGACCCCAGAGAGTTGAAATGGCACCTCAGAGGCACCAGGATGTCCTGGAGAGGCACCAAAGCCCGAGGTCCTCCAGGGACCGTGGAGGGGGCATTAAGCCTTGAAAAAGATCATGATGCCCATCCCCCCAGCATAATTAGAAATAAAAACAGCCCAGGACAGTTACGTTAGTGTGAGGAAGTCCCTCGAGACTTTGACTTTTCCCGTAACGGCGATTTTCGATGCTCCTTGGGACACATCAAATTCTTTCCAAGCATTCTTCTTTTTCTATTTTGGTGCCCTAAGCTCTAGCGTGTTCGACCAAGCCCCTGCCCCAGCCCTGAGCGACCCCTGCAGGCTGCCTGGCGCCTCTGGGCACCGGCTCCGGGGCTGTGGCGGGGGGCACAGGGGGCGGCACCGGCTGAGGGGGAGTAGGGGGACAGCCGGGGGTGGGGCGGGGGGAAGAGCTGGAGGCGGGGTTGGGGGAGAGCTGGGGTGGGGCGGGGGGCGAGCTGGGGGCGGGGCGGGGGCGAGCTTGGGGGCGGGGCAGGGAGGGCGCCCAGCGGCTGGGCCGCACCCCCCACCCCACCCCACTCCACCCCACCCCCACCCGGGACCGCGCTGGGGTTTCAGAAAGCGCTTTTCTGGCCCTGCCGCCGGATCTGACTCAAAAAGGGGAGCTGGCTCAAACCGAAAGAATAATTCGGTTAGCCAAAGCGTCGATATTTCCCTGGGGCCCAAATGGCTGCCAGGCAGGGGGCTCCAGGGCCGCAGCCTCGCCGGCCCCTCGGGCCCCGCCGAAAGCCCCGGGCCCCACGCAGCCCCGCCACCGAAAGGGGCAGGAAGAGCCGCTGAGAGCGGGGCCTGCTCCAGCCCCCAGGCTGTGCCGGACGGTCGGACCCTCCCGAGGCCTTCCCTGTCTGTGCCAGTGGGCCCTGCTCTCCCGGGTCCTCAGGACGTTGGGCAGACCCCTGAAGCCTCTTTTCCAGCAGCAGGCACCTTCCTGCACACCTCCGTGAGTGAAGCTTTTCTGGAAGTATCATGTGGACACTTTTGGAGGCCTACACCCACTCTTAGAGGAACCTGGCGTCCCACTGCAGGGGCGTCCCGTCTTTTGAAATTGAAGAATTGTCTTGCACCATCCATAAAATACACTAACACTACCTACCGATAGCCCGTGAGCTAAAAGAAAAAATCGCGAACATACCTCAGCGTTTTAAGGAAGCTTTATGAATTTGGGCCGCATTCAAAACTTTCCTGGGTCGCACGCCACCCGTGAGCCACGCGTCAGACAAACTTGCATTCTGGAGACCGACTCGAAATTAACTGGAAACGAACCACTCGGGCCGATTCAAACCCCTGTCATCTATCCCTACCCACGATTTCACTCCCAGGCCCCTTGGCCTGGTGTTGCTTGCCCTTTGGCCAGCGTCCTAGAGGTCACAGTGAGGCCCAAATGAACGGGGTTTTATTGAACTGACATGCCCGGAAGAGAAACATTAATCTATACAGAGAGGCTAATCATTTGTTTCAGGCTGAATTGCCAGGGTGGCGGGGGTGGCGGGGGTGGGGTGGGGTGGGCCCAGGGGCGACCCTCCACTCCCCCAGCAACCCATGTGTCCAGTCTGAGATGGCCGTATGCATATTCTCTTCAGGTCCCCCCTCCCTTCGGTCTGAAGCAGGGACTTGGGCTTTGCAGGTGCAGAAGCTCTCTGGCTCTGGGAGCCTGCTGGACTCAAGTTCGTTCTGACCTCAGGACAGGTGTGAGCAGGAGATGCTGACGGCTGGTTTTCCTGGGCCGCCCAGAACACCTGGCCTCTCAGCCCAGGGCTCTGTCTCAGCACAAAATTCGCCCTGTAAGCAGGACCCTCCTGAGCTCCCAGGAAGGGCCAGGCACATAGCTGCTGTCACCGGCAACAGTCCCGCAGACAGCGAGACGGCTGTGACACAGTGCTGCGCACAAGGCCTGGCTGCTGCCTGCCACACACAAGGACAGGCACTGAACACAGCCGAGGTCAGGGACCTGCGGGGTCAGCTGAGCGTGTGAGGACTCAGGTGCCTGCAATCCCTGCCTCCCTGCCACAGTGTGATGCTACAGGGTGGCCCGGCAGGACTGGGTCAGTACAGCTCCTGATCTACCAGAGGACCTAGTGTCACCCCCCACACAGTTGTCACACTGCTGAGGAGTCTGAAGAAGAGGAAGGCACCAGGGCAGTCCCAGTCACGCTGGGACTTGGAGCAGTCCCTAGTACTGATACTGAAGTATGTCAATATCATAATAAATGGCTTAGAGGGAGCTGTGTTGACTGTTAATCCCAAGGCGTGGAGGGAACACCTCGCTCCCGGAAGAAAGCTGGGAGCATCTGTCTCTTCTTTATCTCTCTCTTCTTTTTTTTTTTGAGACAGAGTCAGACTGGAGTGCCGTGGTGCAGTGTCAGCTTACTACAGCCTTGGACTCCTGGGCTCAAGTGATTCTCACACCTCAGCCTCCCAGGCAGCCACGACCATAGGCATGCACCACCATGCCTGTCTAATCTTTTAAACATTTTTATGGAGGTGGGATCTCGCTATGTTACCCAGACTGGTCTTGAACTCCTGGGCTCAAGTGATCCACCCACTTTTGTCTCCCAAAGTGCTGGGATTACAGGTGTGAGCCACTGCGCCTGGCTGCATCTCCATTTTACGATGCTGAGTGGGAACTTGGAGGAAGGACAAGAAGCAGGGCGGGTCCTGCCATATTGTGTACATTCTGGGAGTCCTCACTGCCCTGGTACCCAGATATAGGTCTGTCACTGAGGAGTGGCAAGGGCTGCCCTAGGTCTGGCCCAGAAGGTCCCTGAGCTCCTGCTTAGAGTGCCATAGTGCCGTGCCGGTGGTGTGGAGGGACTTGAGCACACTCGGGCTTATGGGCACATGTGTCCCGTGGACTCTCTGGGCACGCCTCTGTGTGGGAGAGCATCCTGCCTTCTTGCATAGCAGCGAAGCTTTTGTAGGAACTCTAACCCTGTTGAAGGGAAGTAGGGAAATGAGGCGTGTCTGAGACACCAGGCTGCCTGCTCAGTCTTTCGGAGGTAGGAGAGAAGCTGCAGAGGTCTCAGGGATCACTTCCGCTTCCCGTGAAGGCTCCCACATGGGATCCCCAGATCCAAGAGCCCTCTGGGGGGGAGGAGCTCTCCTAAGGGGCGGCAGCCTGGGATCATCAACCTATCCGTGACATTTGCCTCCGAACCCTTTACAGTTCACTGTGTCCTGATTTTACAGATGGGAAAATCAAGGCCCAGAGAGGGAAGGTGGTGTGCTCAAGGCCACACTGTGGATCAGGGGCGGGGCAGGATCTGGTGCCTGCCAGCATCCTGTGTTTCTTCCTGCACTGCAGGCAGGAGAGGGAGGTGGCGCAGCAACCCTGGATCTGCTGCCCACGGGCGTTAGGAGTGAGGAGGGAACTCCTGTGGATGCTGTGTGCCTAGCAGTGGTGGCTGCTTCACACCCCATCCCTGGCCAGTTGCTTTCAACAAGGTATGTTTTGCTAACTTTTTACCTGGGGATCTCCAAGCATGCGATGAATTCGGAGAATATGGTTGCTGGTTTCTGTACATTTTTTTTTTTTTCCCCTGTAGTCTGGCCTGTTTATCATGAGCTCTGCTAATCAGAGTATTCAAGTGCATGCACGTACACAGGCATACACGATGTGCAGGACGTTCTGGGGAATTTACTTTTCTGGGTAACTGAGGGTTAACTGGAAGCCTGTGTTCTTATGCCTTATTGAAAATTTTTCTACAAATGATGAGCATTTCCCCAACTTAGTATTTTGAAAAGTTCCACCACTTTCTAAATACGTGACCTTGGTCGAGTTACCTAACCTCAGTAACCTCAGTTTCCTTATCTGTAAAATGTGCAGAGCAATGCCTCTCTAGGTAATGAAAGGAACTAGAAATAAAAGCAGTGCATAGCATACCGTGCGTGTCTTAGAAATGAAGCCATTGCTACTGCTGTTAGCACTCTTATTATCTGGTCAAAGGAAGAGGAGAGTCGACTGAGGATCTTTGTGGAGATTTGGGACTCTGGTTTGGGATGTCGTTGCACATCTGGCATCCATCTTCAGTTTCTGTCCCAATTAAATCCTCTCAAGGAGATAGTTTTCTTATGATTTGCTGCTTTCTCATAAAAGCCGCTGCAGCCGTGGGAGCTGCATGCAATGAACCAAGGACCTTTGGTCTGCAGCCCATATGTTCTCTTTGAGTTTGTTGTGCTTCCTCTGGGAAAGGGCCAGCGGATGAAGGGCAGGGCCTGGGCTCAGCCTTCCCGGGATTCTGTTCCACCCCACGCTGTGTCACGCGTACCCCCTGCACACAGCTCGGGACGGAGATCGGGATGGCTCGGGAGGGGTCTGGGTCTTAGTCTTGGCCTAGTGCATTCTAGGAAGCCCTTCCTTCCCTCCCTCCCTCCCTCGCTCCCTCCCTCCCTCCTTCCTTCCTTCCTTTTCCTTCCTTCCTTCTTTTTCTTTCCTTCCTTCCTTCCTTCTTTCCTTTTATTCTTTTTCTTTTTTTGATGGAGTGTCATTCTGTTGTCCAGGCTGGAGTGCAGTGGTGCGATCTTGGCTCACTGCAGACTCTACCTCCTGGGTTCAAGCAATCCTCGTGCCTTAGCCTCCCAAGTAGCTGGGACTGCAGAAGCGTGCACCACCATACACGGCTATTTTTTTTTTTTTTTTTTTTTTGTATTTTTTTAGTAGAGACGGGGTTCTACCATGTTGGCCAGGCTGGTCTTAAACTACCGATCTCAAGAGATCGGCCCACCTTGGCCTCCCAAAGTGCTGGGATTACAGCCGTGAGCCACCCTGCCCAGTCCAAGAGACAGCTTTTTCTGACCTGCCCCCCGATCCATCCACATTGAAGAGTTGAGGAGCCTCCCGGAAGTGGGGAGCCCACAGGCCTCCCAGCTCCATGAAACTGCTCCTGCCGGCTGTGGAGGGGGAGGAAGCAGCCACAGATGGGGAGGGTGGCAACCAGGCACCTCCCCCTGCAGGGCTGCTGCCTTGCCCCCACGGGTGTAGCACTATCCGCTCAGGGATGAGGCCTCGGTGCCTGCTGGTGCCCTGCGTCAGAGGCACAGTCCTGTGAAAGGGCATGGAATTCAGAGTCAGATCAACCCCCAGCCCTATCCCTTACTGGGTGGCCTTGGGCAGCCCACTTAGATCTCTGGGCCTCACTCTCCTTACCTGTAAAATGGAAACACTTACCTTTGGGTGATGATGTGAAGATGCAATGAGACTAGTGTGTGAAAAGTCAGCCTGGTGCGGTCCCTAGGCTTACAGCCTGCCTCCTGCCCTTTGCTCAGGGCTGCTGAGAGAAGCACCCAGTGCGGGGCTGGGCAGAGCCTTGCAGACTGAGGGCAGAGCATTGTAGGCTTTGGTTTCTGGGATGGGGGCAAAGGCTATCTCTAGACCTCATCTGTATGCAGTCCCTCCTCATTCTCCTTCCAGCTCAGTCTGTCCCTGCCTCTCCACTTCTCTCCCTTCCTCCTCACAGCCCGCCCCAGGCCTCCAGCCTTCACACAGAGACCTGCCACGCTGGCACAGGGGGATGAGGAAGTGCTTGCTTAGGTGTCCCCCTCCTCTTAGACTCACTTTTGTCCGCCTGGGAGACAGCATCCTGGGGCACATAGAGGCCCACCGTGGTGCCTGAGCTCCTGCACACCCAGCAGAAGCTGGAGGGTGGGAGGGGGAGGGGGATGTGTAAATGTTATATTGAACCATAGAGTATACACACATGCTGAGCGCATACTGTGTGCCAAGACAGTGCCACTCGCCTCTTAGTTCTTTTTCTGCTGCTGTAACAGAATGCCACAGACTGGGTAATTTATAATGAATGGAAATCTATTTGGCTCGCTGTTTTGGAGGCTGGGAAGTTCAAGAGCATGGTGGCAGCATCTGGTGAGGGCCACTCTGTGGCAAAAGGCAAAGGGTGAAAGCAAGGGCAGGAGAGACAGAGAGAGGAAATCGGCCAAATTAATCCTTTTAATCAGGAGCCCACCCCTCGGTGATAATGCCTCACTCACTCTTGCATAATAGCATTAATCCATTCATGAGGGCACAGCTTTCTTGATATAATCACCTCTTAAACGTTTCACCTCTTGGCCGGGCATGGTGGCTCAAGCCTGTAATCCCAGCACTGTAGGAGGCCAAGACGGGCAGATCACAAGGTCAGGAGATCGAGACCATCCTGGCTAACATGGTGAAACCCCGTCTCTACTAAAAAATACAAAAAAACTAGCCGGGCGAGGTGGTGGGCAGCTGTAGTCCCAGCTACTCGGGAGGCTGAGGCAGGAGAATGGCGTAAACCGGGGAGGAGGAGCTTGCAGTGAGCTGAGATCCGGCCACTGCACTCCAGCCTGGGCGACAGAGCAAGACTTCGTCTCAAAAAAAAAAAAAAAAAAAAAAAAAAAGGTTTCACCTCTTAATGCCATCAGATGAGGACAAGCTTCCAACATGAATTTTGGGGGGAACACATTCAAACCATAGCAGCCGGGGTGGGGGAGATTGCCTAAAAAGCATTCCTGCCATTGATAATGAGAATATCACTTTGTGTACGTACAGCACAGAAAATTTCACAAGCACTTTTCTACACTAGCTTATTTTCATCCTTGCCACAATAGTCCCTGACTTCAAAAAGCTTATCATATAGTTACTGGAGAAAGTTGTGAATAAGTGTGATACAATGCAGCAAGGCCAACATAACGGGAAAGTATCCCTAATCTGGAGGTATCTAGAGGTAAAGACTTGAGCCAAGTCCTTAAAACAGTAGCCAATTAACAAATGTAGGTTAATTTGTTGTTAATTAAGTATGTGGCAGAACCCTGATTTTGATGGGAGTGGCAAGCAAATTACACTTCCCATCATCCCTTGCAGCTAGGGGTAGGCTTAGGACCCAGTACTGGCCAATGAGATGTAAGTAGAAGTTAGCTGGGGATTTCTGGGAGTTTGACTTTCCTGGTGTAAGCCTCACCCCTTCCTTGTTGTCACTTCCTTTTTTCTTCTTCTGGGAAGGTGGAGTGAGGCTGAGGTGGAATCAGGGGGCAGGTGCTGACGCCTCTCAGTCACTACAGGAGTTTAAGGCTCTGGGAAACTCATTACTATCTCTGGATCTGTTTCCTTATCTGTAAACCAGAGGTGGAATGAGATAAAAACATTTTTAAGCATTCTACTTTGCTAATTTATAATATGTGAACATATAATACACATACAAGCATCTGTGAATGGGTTGAGAAATATGATTTAATTGACAAAAGCTCAGATTACTGTAACCTAGTGTCTTCAGGAACACAGCCACCCTCAGTGTAAAGTAGGTGCTCCAGTAGATTTAAAAGAAATCCATTTAGGACAGTTGCCACTCTTTGAGGCTAATGTATTTGTGGCAGAAAAAAACATCTGGCTATGCACGTTTCTACTGCCTGACAAGTGTGCAGTTATTCAGCCAGCGTGAGAACAAACCTCTGTATTGCCTCCTTCAGTTTACATAGACTAGCAGGTGAAGAAATTATGTCTGGAATTAGATCATGTTAAAGGAACGAGCCTAACATGGAGGCCTGGAGTTGATAACCCTTTGCTTAAAATCTCTCAGTATGATGGTGACTTTGACAGTTTTTTCTTGTAATTCTGTGACTGTTTGCTGTGTATATTTTAGAGTTATTAGTTGCAAGCAGGCTCAACATTCTTTTATCCTATTGGTGAATTATTCCTTTTATCATTATATAATGACATCTTTTTCTTAGTGATGGCTTTTGCCTTAAAGACTATTTTGCCTAATACTAATATTGCTACACCGTCTTTCTTCTGGTTAGCATCTACTTAGTATAGAAATATTCCCAATATTGGCCGGGTGCGGTGGCTCACGCCTGTAATCCCAGCACGTTGGGAGGCTGAGGCAGGTGGATCACGAGGTCAGGCGACTGAGACCATCCTGGCTAACAAGGTGAAACCCCGTATCTACTAAAAATACAAAAAATTAGCCAGGCATGGTGGTGGGCGCCTGTAGTCCCAGATACTTGGGAGGCTGAGGCAGGAGAATGGCGTGAACCTGGGAGGTGGAGCTTGCAGTGAGCTGAGATCAGGCCACTGCACTCCAGCATGGGGGACAGAGTGAGACTCCGTCTCAAAAAAAAAAAAAAAAAAAAAAAAAAGAAAAAAAAGAAAAGAAAACATTAGACAATAATACATGGAAAATGGAAGGTGTGTGATTGGAGTTGAAGCTTTTAAGATCTTTGCTTAGGAAGGGCATAAAGATATAGGTCAGGTAGAGAGGCTCATGTTTGTAATCCAGCACTCAAGGAGGCTGAGACAGGAGAATCTCTTGAGGTTAAGAGTTTCAGACCAGACTGGGCAACATAGCAAGACTCTGTCTCTACCAAAAAAAAAAGTTTTCTAAACTTAGCCAGGCATGGTGGTATGCACCTATAGTCCTAGCTACTTGGGAAGCTGAGGTGGGAGGATCCCTTGAGTCCAAGAGTTTGAGACTACAGTGAGCTATGATCATGCCACTGTACTCCAGCCTGAATGACAGAGCAAGATCCCATCTCTTAAAAAATAAAATTATATTAATTAAATATATTGATTAATTTATCTCTTGTTAAATCAAATATGCATGATAGAAATATAAGTTAACTGCTAAAATAATCAAAATATGATGTATAATTTTCAAACCAGTATAAGGAAAGAGGGTGGAGATAAAGAAAATTTGATCAATATAATAGCACTTTGGGAGGCCAAGGTGGGTAGATCATCTGAGGTCAGGAGTTCAAGACCAGCCTGGCCAAAATGGTGAAACTCCATCTCTACTAAAAATACAAAACTTAGCTGTGCATGGTGCTGTGCACCTGTAATCCCAGCTACTCTGGAGGCTGAGGCAGGAGAATTGCTTGAACCCAGGAGGAGGAGGCTTCAGTGAGCCAAGATTGCAACACCGCGCTCCAGCTTGGATGACAGAGAAAGACTTTTTTTTTCTTTTTAGATATGGGGGTTTCTCTCTGTTGCCCAGGCTGGAGTGCAGTGGCACGATGATAGTTCACTGCAGCTTCCAACTCCTGGGCTCAAGCGAGCCTCCTACCTCAGCCTCCTAGGACTGCAGGCACATGCCACCATGCCCAGCTTATTTTTCTTTAATGTTTTTGTAGAGATCCAGGGTCTTGCTATGTTGCGCAGGCTGCTCTCAAACTCCCGCCCTCAAGTAATCCCCAGCGTCAGGCTCTTGAGTAGCTGAGATTACCGGTTCAAGTCAGTAGGCCCAACTCAACAAGTACTTAGGTTTATAATGGATAGGTTTTTTTGTTAACTGTGGCAGTTTGCAGTTTGTATTTTTTTTTTTTTTTTGAGACGGAGTCTCACTCTGTGGCCCAGGCTGGAGTGCAGTGGCCGGATCTCAGCTCACTGCAAGCTCCGCCTCCTGGGTTCACGCCATTCTCCTGCCTCAGCCTCCCGAGTAGCTGGGACTACAGGCGCCGGCCACTTTGCCCGGCTAGTTTTTTTGTATTTTTTTTTTTTTTAGTAGAGACGGGGTTTCACTGTGTTAGCCAGGATGGTCTCGATCTCCTGACCTCGTGATCCACCCATCTCGGCCTTCAAAAGTGCTGGGATTACAGGCTTGAGCCACCGCGCTCGGCGAGCAGTTTTGTATTTTTTAAAGATAGAAGCAACCGTAGCTCCCATCTCACATGCTCTTCTGCAGTATGACCTTGACACCTCCCATCAAGAGATGGAATCTAATTCTTCTCCTTTTGATTTTGGGATGACCTTAGTGACTTGTCTTAGTCAGTAGAATGTGGTGTGTGGTTTCTGAGACTAGATTAGAAAAGGTCACACATCTTCTCCCTGGTTCTTTGGAGCACTTGCTCTCTGGACATTGCCATGTAGAGACCATTTGTAGATGTTTCAGTCAACAGTCTTCACTCAGCATGGTCTTTGAGTAATCTTAGCTCAGATGCCAGATATGTGAGTGAAGGGACCTTCAGATGCTTCCAGCCCTCAGCCACCTGAGCCATCCTCAGCCATTCATGACTTTCCAGCTGGAGCCCCAGACATCATTTAAAAAGTCGAGCTGGCTGGGCTTGGTGGCTCATGCCTATAATCCCAGAACTTTGGGAGGCCAAGGTGGGTGGATCGCTTGAGGTCAGGAGTTCGAGACCAGCCTGACCAACAAGGTGAAACCCCATCTCTACTAAGATTACAAAAATTAGCCGGTCGGGGTGCACACGTCTGTAATCCCAGCTACTTGGGAGGCTGAGGCAGGACAATC
>NC_045448.1:107357324-107384568 GCF_002776525.5 Piliocolobus tephrosceles
TGGAGTTTGCAGTGAACTGAGATCGTGCCATTGCATTCCAGCCTGGGGGACAGAGGGAGGCCCTGTCTAAAAAAAAAAAAAAAAAAAAAAAAAAAAACAAGCGAGCCATCCTTGTTGTATCTGTTTGAGGTCTTAACCCACAAAACCTGCGAGCATAATAAAATGGCTGTTCTTTTACTCTGTTGAATTTGGGGTGGCTTGTTATATCCCCCAAAAATAACTGGGACACTTCAATTGCATGTATTTCCTATGGGTTCCATTTCCATCTTACCAATATACATCCTACAATTCCTATAGTAATTCTTTCAGTGAGGAACTTGAGTGACAAAGCTTGTTTTTGTCTGCAAATATCTTTTCCCCCTTACTCTTAAATAATAATTTTCACGGGTCTGGAACTTGAAGCTCATGGTTATTTTCCCTCATCACATTGAATATATTTATGTTTATTGTTTTATGGCTGATATTATGAAGAAAAGTTGTCGTCAATCTAATTATTGATCCTTTTAAAGTAAGCTGTATTTTCTCCCTAGTTGCTTTTAAGATCTAGCTTTGGTGTTCTGCATGTCTATTTGTATATTTATTTTTATCATGCTCAGGAATCAACATGCCTCTTCAATCTGAAGATTCATGGTTATTTCCTGTTCTAGAAAAACTTCATGCATTATTTGTTTGAATGTGGCAAATATTGTCACTTTCTGATTCATTTTGATTTTTTCTTCTGGAACTCTTATTAGTTGTGTATCGGACTTTCTCATCTTATTATCCATGTCTCTTAGCTTTTCTTTCAAATATTCCCTCTGCCAGAGTTCTGGCGAATTTCTGCAGATCTGCCTTCCAGTCCACCTATTCTCAATTCAACTGTGTCTAATCTGCTGGCTTGCCTGTATATTGTGTTTACAAATTCAATAACTATATTCTTTCATCTCCGTGGTTCTTTTCCAGATCTGTTATTTTAAACATTATCCTGTTCTTTATCATTTTTATTCCTTCCTTTGTATTTTTAATCATTTTAATCATTTTAATATGCTAATTTTATATTTCTTTTGGCTTGTCCTATTATTTCAGGTTCTTGGAGGTAATGATTTTCCTGTGTGTTGTACCTGCTGGCTCTCCTTCATGGCAGATGCTTTCCTTATGTGACTTGTAGCTGTTGTTTGTGAACTCACCTGCAGTGGAGTTGTTTTGTTCCATGGGTTCCACGAATTCTGGATTGTAAAAATGGCCTCAGAGATGTTTTATATTTGTTTCTGCCAACTGCTGCCAAGGGCTCGTGGGAGAGCATTGTTGTGTAATTTTTCAGCTTGGGAATTCTTTGCCATATGGATATCATAAATTTGGCTGCCACCTTCATGAATAGTTTTGGTTTTCAGTTTTGATTTTTCCCAGGAAACTTTTCTCCCACCCAGAGACCTGGGCAAAGACAAAATTCATGTGTCACCTCCTAGTTTTGTGGGTGATTCTTTTCTGAAGGGCCATCCTTCCAGGATTCTTGCTTTATACAGGGGTCTCAGTTCCAGTTCTCCATAAGGCCATACCTCTGGATCCTAGTGGGTGTTGAACCCTCAGCTCCTGTTGGTGGGCCCCCGTCCATGTCCAGTTTCTCACTGGGCCATCTGGGTCAAAGTCCAACTCTGGCTCTAAGTTCTTTCTGTACAACCGACACCTCAGTGCTTCTCTACTCCTTTTTCAAGTTCCACTCTGGTTCTAACATCTTTCACTTATATTTGGTTCTGAGTTTCTCAGTGTTGGCAGGGGAGATGGCATCAACATTAGCTGAGTCCATGATGTTGCCAGAATCTGAAGTCAGTGGTCTTGATGTTTAGCACCTCAGGGAGATTTGGGGAAATGCAAAGATAGGCGTGGGGATAATATTAGTTCAGAGGGGGGGATGTACTGCTCTGCATGAGAAATAGATTTGGGGGTAAGGACATTTGAATTGGCTCAGAGAGGGAGAATAAGGGGGCTAGGGGTGGAGGAAGGCTCTGGCTTATGAAGAATGAACAGTGCGATGTCATGCTGGCAGAAATATTGCAGGGCCCTTGAAAATAGTGGTTGGGGTGCACGGTGGCTCACAACTGGAATCCCAGGACTTTGCAAGGCTGAGGCAGGAGGATTGCTTGAGCCCAGAAGTTCAAGACCAGCTTGGGCAACATGGTTAGACCCCCATCTCTACAAAAAATTAAAAAAAAAAAAAATTTATCAGGCATGGTGGCAGGTGTCTGTAGTCCCAGCTACTCAGAAGGCTGAGGCAGGAGGAACATTTGAGCCCAGGAGTTCAAGCCTACAGTGAGCTGTGATTGTACCACTGCTCTCTAGCCTGGGTGACAGAGAAAGACCGGGTCTCTAAAAGAAAGAAAGAGAGAGAGAGAGAGAGAAAATCAATAGTGGTTGCCTGAGATTCAGTTTAACTTGGTTCTCTGTGCTGTGAGCTGCACCGTGAGCCTTGCCTCCCTGCTCACACTCTGTGTGACCGTAAACCTTCAGTAAGGGTTGCTGCTCACACACGTCTGTGTCAGCGCTACCTGAGTAAAATCAAGGGGAAAGAGGCTGCTGGGCGCACTGTGCTGCAGGGAAGAAAACATCCACAGGAAAGGAGAAGGAAAATTTGGAGAAGGAAGAAACAGGGCAAGGAGGAGCCAGGAGACCTGTTGGGAGTGATATGGTTTGGCTCTGTGTCCCCACCCGTATCTCATCTTGTAGCTCCCATACTTTCCATGTGTTATGGGAGGAACCTAGTGGGAGATGATTGAATCATGGTGTGGCGAGTCTTTCTGTGCTGTTCTCATGATGGTGAATGAATCTCACAAGATGTCATGTTTTTTAAAACGGGAGTTTCTTTGCACAACTTTCTGCTTTGCCTGGTGCCATCCATGTAAGATGTGACTTGCTCCTCCTTGCCTTCCGCTATGATTGTGAGGCCTCCCCAGCCATGTGGAGCTGTGAGTCCAATAAACCTCTTTCTTTCGTAAATTGCCCAGTCTCGGGTATGTCTTTATCACCAGCATGAAAATGGACTAATACAGGGAGCCTTGCTTACCCCACCCCCCCTGGAGTCCCTGGAGTCCCTGGAGCCCTTGAGCAGGAGGCAGTGGGCTTCTCTCTGAATTGAGAAAGAAGATCCAGAGGATCCAGGAAGTCTCCTTACTTCAGCTCAAATAAATAGCACACTACACTTAGCTAACGCGCTCACCTGCAGGCTCCACTCGGAGTGACTCCTGGAAACACATGCATGCTATGTCTGCAGTTCCATCCAAAGCCTGCAGCCCCACACCCATGCAGTAGCCTCTGACTTAGCCACCTGGAGGATCCAGAACAAACCTGAGAACAAGGAAGAAGTGTGGCTTAAAAATGATACATGTTGCCCAGTACATGCACTGTATTTTTGCACATTTTCAAAGGACATGTGAGAATTCACTCAGGAGCCTGATCTTTATTTTTATTTTTATTTTGAGATGGAGTCTCTGTTGCCCAGGCTGGAGTGCAGTGGCCTGATCTTGGCTCACTGCAACCTCCGCCTCCCAGGTTCAGTGATTCTCCTGCCTCAGCCTCCTGAGTAGCTGGGGTTACAGGTGTGCGCCACCAAGCCAGGCTTTTATACTTTTAGTAGAGATGGGGTTTTACCATGTTGGCCAGGCTGGTCTCAAGCTTCTGACCTCAGGTGATCCACCTGCCTCAGCCTCCCAAAGTGCTGGGATTGCAGGTGTGAGCCACCGTGCCCGGCCTTATTTTTTATTTTATTTTTGAAATAGAGTCTCTCTCTGTCACCCAAACTGCAGTGCAGCTGCATGGACTCGGCTCACTGCAGCCTCCGCCTCCTGGGTTCCAGCAGTTCTTGTGTCTCAGTCTCCCGAGTAGCTGGGATTACAGGTGTGTGCCACCACGCCCAGCTAATCTTTGTATTTTTTTGTAGAGACAGGCTTTTGCCCTGTTGTCCAGGCTAGTCTCAAATTCCTGGCCTCAAGCAATCCACCCACCTGGTGCTTCCCAAAGTGCTGGGTTTACAGGCATGAGCCACTGTGCCGGGCCTCATCTTTATTTTAGAATTAACAAAATGGTGGAGAACTTTGGGGTCAGTCCAGTTTGACCTATACAAGTCACTCAGTCTTACTGAGCCCCAGTCACCATCTGTCATACACCCAAGTCCCACAGCCAGTGGATGGCAGAGTCCCCACTCCACGCTGCTGACTGTGCTAGGCTATTTCATGGTACTTGCAAAGGCCCCCAGTGTGTGCTGACTGTATGGCTGAAAGGACTGACGAGACACTAAAGTCCTCCATGAAGGCACAAACCAGAAGGTAAGTACTCGTCCAGTCACAATGGAAGGAATGGAAGCACAGGACGGTGTGCAGGCTGGTGTGTCACCGGGGACCCATGCGCCAGGTTAGCTGCCGGAAGACCCAGAGCCTAAGCCAAGACAAGACAACTCAGATACACTGACAGAGTTTGAGGACCCTGTTTTTCTTCCCTCCACTGAGTATCTTCACACACAAGGAGGAGCAGAGAGAGGCAGCAGCAGCCCAGTCAGGGCAGAGGTAGCTCTTCGCTTCCTAGGGAGGGGTTGACTCTTAACTTGCTTCTCAAAGCTCAAGTCAGGGCTGGGTGCAGTGGCTCACGACTGTAATTCCAGCACTTTGGGAGGCCGAGGCAGGCAGATCACCTGAGGTCAGGCGTTCGAGACCAGCCTAGCCAATGTGGTGAAACCCCATCTCTACTAAAATCGCAAAAATTAGCCTGGTGTGGTGGCATGCCCCTGTAATCCCTTGGGAGGTTACTTGGGAGGCTGAGGTGGGAGGACTGCTGCTTGAACTCTGGAGGCAGAGGCTGCAGTGAGCCGAGATCGTGCCACTGCACTCCAGCCTGGTGACAGAGTGAGACTTCGTAAAAAAAAAAAAAGAAAAAGGGAAAAAAGCTCAAGTGGGGAGAGGGGAAGCTCCTTGGGAGACAGAATGGGCTGGAGTCCACTCCACTCTGGCAGGGAACATTTGGCCCTAGCTCTGCCAGGGTGGAGGGGTGTCAGGAGACCTAGGGAATGGCCACTCCCTGCCCATGGAGGACGGACCGTGCCCAAGGCCTGGGCAGTAGAGACAATGACAATGGCTGCAATGAGCTTTGACAATGACCAAAAACTCAGAGGAGTGGAAGGAAGATATTTTCTTCTTCTCTGTGCTATTGTGGCTTTGGTAAGGGACCAGAAGGACCTCCAGGGATCTGGAAAAATTCTACTGGAGAAGTTGGTGATTCGTCCTCCTGGCCAGCAGAGCTGGTTCTCAGCTACAACAGCTCCCCTGCCCACCCACCTATAGCGCCTCCACAGCGGAGTTCCTGCGGGCTGGGTGCCAGGTGACGTGCTCACGGCACATGTGAGTCCCAGGTGCATGGGGTCTCCCAGCGCTCAGAGCCTCCCTCCACTCTTCACCCGGGATGCCACGCCCTCTCTTTCCCTGCATCCTACGGCTGCTGTTTTCCCTCAATATCCATTCTCTCCTTCTCTATCGTAATATTGGAACACTCCAATTTCTGTCTAGCTGGGCACATGATTGCCCAGAATAAAGCCTACACTTCCCAGTTCCTTGCAGCTGGATGTGGCCACACAACTAAGTTTTGGCCAATGTAATTCCAGCTGAAGTTTGGGCCATGCGTGCTCTTCCTGGCTGTGCCCTTTAAGGAAAGGGGCGTGCCATGGCCCGCTGTGGCCCCTTTTCCCTGCTGGCAGGAGGCATAACACCCCTCTTGACCCACTTGTCTGGGGCTGCAGATGCCCCATCCAGGAGGTTTGGCAGAGCCAGGGGCTGCCCTAGTCATGCTGGGTTGGAGGTCTCAGGGCCCTGGAGAGGCCCAGTGCTTGTGATCTCACCCGAGCGATCCCACACAGGGCTCCACGGGCCCCACCTTGCAGTGAGAGGACTGTCGGGCACAGTTATGGCCCCAAGAAAGGCCCTGAGGTCCTCTTCAGTAAGTGTGTGTGTGTGTGGGGGGGGGGGGGGTGCTTTACTGGTAAGAGCAGGTATTTACTGGTTAGTGCAATTCCCTGTGTGGGAATGTGCTACTCATTACTCATTTGGCCCTTCTATCAGCCCGCCCAGCAGGGCTCTTTATTCCCATTTTTGTACATGAGAAAATTAAAGCTTAGAAAGTGCTGTCAGCCTGCCCACGGGCTTTCAGCTATCAAGTGGTGAAGTCTGGATTTGAACCCAGATCTGATCACTCCATTGTTCTCCCTCCCCAGTAACTCCGAAAGATCCATCAGAGTCCTCCAGCTGAACGGCTGGATCCCGGCCTGGCTGATCCCATCCACTGCTGTACGACTGGTCGCTTCCACATCTATGTTCCCAGCGCTGTTCTCTTGCCTGAGCTTCCACTTGGATTCTCAGCTGCCTTTGAGGCACCTGACTTGATGGCTAACAGCTGCCTCAGACACAACTATCTGCTAGTACTGTGTTCCTCCCAGACCACCCTCGGTACATCCGTGTCCCTCCCTGGGGCTCTGGCATCACCGCCCACTGTTGCCAAGCTTAGCCTTGGATCTCCTGGGGTGCCCTTCCCTGCCTCGTGCCCTTATCAACTCCTCACAGTTCCCTTCCCCTCCATGCATGCTTCCATTTTCTGCCTGATGGTTCTTACCCCCAAGCAGACAGCTCCAGGTTCCTCGAACCTTGGCTCCTGCTGAGAATCTTTCAGCAATCCCCTATTTGCTACAGAAGAGTCCAGTCCCTCCTCGGCATGGCCCCTGTGATCGGGCTGCCTTGCTGTCCCCCTCCCCATACGCTGAAGGACCGCTGCTCCACTCTACCCTGGGCCAGGCAGTGCTGGCTTCCCACCAACATCCAGTTTCTCCTTCTTCCTTAATGACACACCCCAAGTTTTAGCTGCTCTTCCCGATAAAGACTACATTTCTCAGTTTCCCTTGCAGCTAGCTGTGGCCATGTGACAAGGTTCTGGCCAATGAGCTATAAATGAAAGCATGACATAGGCCCTCCAGCAAATCAGCTTAATTGCAAGCTGGCTTAGCTTAGAGGAGTGCCCATTTGAGTCTTTCTCTTCCCTAATGCTTGGAGCTCTGATGTACTGGCTGGAGCTCCAGCAGCCCTTTTGGTCCATGAAGTGACCTTGAGGCCAGTGCCAGAATGGTGGAGCTGAATGGCAGAGAAAGCCTGGGTGGCCTATGGCTGCAGAGGTGTCACGACTAGCTGGACGGCCTGTCTTCAGCTTATTTTATGTGAAAAAGAAATGAACACGCCTTGTTCAAGCCACCGTCCTTTTGGACATTCTCTTGCGTGCAAGCAATCCTAATCCTACCTGATACAACCACAGAGCGTGCGGCATGTCTCCGTTCCCATGCTTTTGTGTGTGTATTCCTTCTCCCTGAAATGCCTTTCATTCTTTTCTTGGCTGTTGAAATCCTATTTACCTTTCAGGGCACAATTTTAATATCTCTTCTTCCACAAAACTTTCACCCATTCCCTGGGCATAACAACCCTACGACAATGCTGGTTTTCCCAGCCCTCAGTCTGGCCCTCTTGTAGCACTTACATAAATTCCAGGGCATGCACAAAATGGCTGAAGGATGAGGATTGAGTTTCCTTCAATCTCTGGTTACCCAGAACTGGGACAGTGCTTGGCATATAGCAGGCACCAAATCAATTCCTGTTGAACACACATGCATGCACACGCACACGCACACACACACACCACACAGGGCAGGCACCACCAGGGCAGGTACCAGGTGTCTTCCCAGGACCGACACCCTGACAGTTGTGCATGGGGTGAGAGGGCACGGGGAAAAGGAAAACAATAAAATAAGAGAAGAGAGGGCACACCTTTCCCTTGACCCTTCCCTCATGCATGGGCATGAGCAGCCACGCCAGGCCTGGAAGCTGTGCCTCTCTCCTCCAGCTCCCCTTTCTGGCAGGCTCCCCATTCATGCCCAGTAGGCGCTCCCGTGCTGGCTGGGCAGAACCAGGAGGGCGGAAAGACGTGGAGGCGCCCGGCAGAATCAGGACCCAGGAGGACTGCGACAGGGCGGAGGTGACAGTGCAGACCTATTTATAACTCTGGGCTGGTATTGTGCGACAGGCTGGCCTCTCTCTCCTCCCTCCCACCCCCAAGACCCCGTGGGGGCTGCAGCTATTGGCCCAGAGGGCTTGCTGGACCCCCAGAGTCGTTGGGTGCTGGTGGAGCAGGCTGGCTTGGTGGCTGAGGGCGGCTCCTAGGACCCAGGTGCAGTCCTGGCGGAGCCTTTGTGGCCCATTCCCTCCAGGGCGCTAGGCCGTGGTCAGTTCCGCTGCCGGCCACCGGGCGGCAGTGCTGGTCAAGCCCTCCAGCCTCCAAGCCGGTCCTGTTCCGGGCAGCGTGGATGCTCCGCCAGAGGGACAGTTAGGGCTGGAACGGCTTAGCCAGCATAACACGAAGACGCGATCTATGTATGATGTGAGGGTCCGACTGGAAGGATTTTTTTGTACGTCTACACACCCGTGTGACCGTGATCAAGGTGCAGGACGTTTCCAGCTCCCCACAGGCTTCCCGTGCCCCTGCCAATCACTAACCCCCAAAGGGAGCCTTAGGTCCTGCTTTGAACACCAAGGATGGGTTTTGCCTGAACTTCCTATGAATGGCAGCACGCGGTGCTCTTTGGGTCTTTCCTTACCTCAGCCTCACGGCGGTGAGGTCTATCCACGTCGTTGCAGGCAGCAGTAATTGGTTTTCATTGGCGCAGTATTCCACGGTGTGCATATGTGGCGGTTTAGGTCCTGCTGATGGGCGTGGGGAGCTGGGCCCGGAGCAGCCTCTGAGACACAGATCAGGGACAGGGCTGCTTAGGCGGCAGACCCGGGGAAGGCTAGGCCTGGACTGGGTGTGGGTGGGACACTGGCCTTGGCCTCCGGGGAAGGGGCCCTGCATTCCTGGGGATCTGAGCTGTGCAGCTGCCCCGACAGCGGACATTCGCGTGTTTCCAGGCTGGGGCTGCTGTGCAGAGCGCTGCTGTGGGCCAGCACACCTGCTTCACGGGGTGGCATGGCTAGGCCATGAGGCTGGCAGAGGGTGCCTTTTGTAAAAGCTCCCGGCGCTGCCCTGTTTGGCCCCTCCGCGCCCTGGCCTGCCGCCCACAGCGCCCGCGGCCCTGATGTTCTGGGGCCGGTTTCTAGGCGGGGCAGCCCCCGCCCTCTGAGATTTCGGCCGGCGGGGAACGGGTGAGAGCTGGCAAGTGTCACAGGTGGGCGTCCCAGGGCCTTAGTGGCAGGGCCCACGAGGGACCGGGCTACCTGACAGTGCCCCAGGTTGGGCTGGTTTCCGGTCCCGCTGGGCGCGGGGCAGCCGCGGCGTCCTCCAGTGCCCGGCTCTTCCCCGAGCGCGGGCGGCATCTTGAGAGATGACCTGAGTGAAGACAGGTGTAGCGATCGGGCTCTAGGCAAGACGCTGGGACCGACTGCGGCGGAGGGGTCCCAGTGAGGCTACCGCCCCCTCCCCCCGGAGGCAGGCGCGTGGGAGCTGCGGTGCAGAGAGCCTCGGCAGTGCCGCGGACCTGCCTCGGGGGCGCCCCTCCCGGCTTTGGGGGCTCCTGGGCCCTCGGCGCCTCCTGCAGTACTGACCTCCGCCAGCAGAGGCCGCCGCAGTCCCGGCCCGGCCGAGGCCGCCCCGCGCTCCAGGGCCCGCGCCCGCCCCTCTCGGAGCAAAGGTTTGCCGCGGGGCTGGCGGGGCTGGCGCGGGCGGTCTGCAGCGGGGCTGGCAGGTGCGGTCTGCAGCGGTGCTGGCGCGGGCGGTCTGCAGCGGGCAGCCTCCACCTCCCACTCCGCAGCCACCTAGGCCTGTCCACAAAGCTCCTGCTCTGTGCCCGCGCAGTACAGTGGGGGAGACATTGCTAATTGGGGGGCGCTTCCCAAGGCCCAGTCTCCGCGGCGAGTGGCGGTGGAGGGGCCCAGGCACACCGTCTCCAGCCGCGATACCTGGGCTGAATCTCACCCTGTCACCTCATGCCTAGTGAGCTGAACCAGCTGCGTAACCGTCGTGTGCCTCAGTTTCCCCACGTGTATAATGGAAATGATGACAATAAACAGGACCTTTTCGAGGAGTTGCCATGAGGACTATTGAATAAGTTCTGGACTTAGAACGGTAGCATTCCGGGCCAGGGGCGGTGGCTCACTCCCGTAATCCCAGCACTTTGGGAAGCCGATGTGGGTGGATCACGAGGTCAATAAATCGGGTCCAGCCTGGCCAACATGGTGAAACCCCATCTCTACCAAAAATACAAAAATTAGCTGGGCGTGGTGGAGCGCACCATAGTCCCAGCTACTTGGGAGGCTGAGGCAGGAGAATTGCTTGAACCCGGGAGGCAGAGATTGCAGTAAGCCGAGATCGCACCACTGCACTCCAGTCTAGGCGACAGACGGAGACTCCATCTAAAAACAAAACAAAAAAAAACAAACAAACAAAAAAAAAACGGTAGCATTGTGCAGGGGAGGAAAAGTAGAAAACTAGAATATTTCCTTACCCATTGCTGGGTTCATGGCTAGGACCCCTATAACAAAAGACAGGTCAACAAGAGAAAAGCACACAAATTTATTTCATGTAAATGTTACATGACACAGGGGCCTTCCGAAATGAAGACCCAAAGAAATGGGGACATGTATTTTTATGCGTTGCTTTCAGGAAGAGTGGGCATTGTGGAGAAGTGATTGGCTGAAGGGGGAAGGGGTAATAAACTGGGGAGAGTTGGCCAGGCCTGTTCAGATTCTTCTCTCTGTCCCTGTGTCTTCAGAGGTAAGGATGGGTCTTATGGCCTCATGGTCCTACTTCAGGGGATTTGGGCGAAGGGAAGGTGAGCAAGGCCTTCCTGCTTCTGCTGTTTTCTTTTTTTTTTTTTTTTTTTTTTTTTTGAGACGGAGTCTCGCTCTGTCGCCCAGGCTGGAGTGCAGTGGCCAGATCTCAGCTCACTGCAAGCTCCGTCTCCCGGGTTCCCGCCATTCTCCTGCCTCAGCCTCCAGAGTAGCTGGGACTACAGGCGCCCGCCACCTCGCCCGGCTAGTTTTTTTGTATTTTTTAGTAGAGACGGGGTTTCACCGGGTTAGCCAGGATGGTCTCGATCTCCTGACCTCGTGATCCGCCCGTCTCGGCCTCCCAAAGTGCTGGGATTACAGGCTTGAGCCACCGCGCCCGGCGCTTCTGCTGTTTTCTTAAATGCCAAGGTGCCATATTTCAGGGTGGTATGTCCTGAACCCTGGCAATGTGTTCAGTAAACAAACATGGAGTGTGTGGCGGGCATGCCTGTCCCCTGGATGTGAGGCTTTAGGCAGGCTTTAGCTCCTCAGAATGACCCCCTCTGCCCCCCAGATGCCTCATGGCCCAAGGTCCCTCTGATGCGACTACACCACCCCAGCCTGCTGGCTTTGGGTGGCCTGAGGGCCGTAGCTTGCCGGGTAACTTTCCACACAGCCTGAGGCTCAGAGTTGAATTCCCTGATAAGATGCCATACATACCTCTCATGAGAGTGTCATTTATTAACAAGGTGCACGGCACCAAGGCAGCCCGCACTAAGGTGGAGCACGCACCTGGCACTAGCCATCCCTTAGCCGAGCAGTCACTGACTGTGGCCTTTATCTGGGGTCTTGGGAGGGGCTTAGCCCACAGGTTGAGGGTCAGGGCACTCACAAGGCTCCAAACCCACCAGGCCCTTGCCACCTAAAATGGGGTCCACTTGGCCAGGTGCCGTGGCTCATGCTTGTAATCTCAGCACGTGGAGATGCCGAGATGGGAGAATTGCTTGAGGCCAGGAGTTTGAGACCAGCCTGGGCCACATAGCTAGACCTGTCTTCACAATATCAAAAATATCAGCTGGGCATGGTGGGGTGCACCTGTGGTCCCAGCTACTCAGGAGGCTGAGGTGGGAGGATCACTTGAGCTTGGGAGTTTGAGGTTATAGTGAGCCATGATCACACCACTGCACTCTAGCCTGAATGACAGTGAGAACTTGTCTAAAAAAAAAAAAAAAAAAAAAAAGTTGAGTCCACATATCTCAGGTAGGGCCCCAGGCTTTCTGAGTCAATCTGCATTTTAACAAGATCCCCAGGAGATTTGAGAGTATGTTGCAATGTGAGTGAGAAGCACTAGGTTAGAGTAAGCCACCTTCCTTCCATGAGCCTCAGTTTTCCTAACCAAAATAAAAATTAAGGGGCTAGAATACCTTTGACTTGTTTTCCAGTGCTAACACATTGGGAGCTAGACCTTTGGTGTGACCGTCTGTAGGGCTATTTGCATTTTGTGGCAGTTCTGGGAAAGTGGAATTCCAGCTCTAGTAAGGCTGGAGGGACCGTCAGTTCCTCTCCTCTTCTGTCTGCTTTACCCCTCCCCTCTGTGGGAGGTGCACAGTTTCGCAGGTCCTGGGATACAGCACATGCGATTCAGTCTGCTTCAGCACCATAGATTGAGTTCCTTCTGTGTGCTGGGGTCTGCAGCAGTGAATCTCCACCCTGGCTGTACATTAGAATCATCTGGGTTGCTCCGTAAACTCCCGATGCCTGGGTTCCACCCCAGGCCAGTGGAACTGGAGTCTTTGGGGGCGAGGCTGGGCATAGGTATTTATTAACATGCTTGGACCATTACGATGCACAGCCAGCTTGAGATTGGTCAGAAGTGAGAAACAAGGCTACTTTAAGACCTACCCAGGCCTGTCCCCCATCCCTGCTTCCTTCTCTTAGGCCGGCCAGCTCCAGCAGGTCTGCTGCACGTCGGGATAAATCACTGGGAAATCCCCTGGATATAGTAACACATGACAGCACCATCGAATTAATCATCAACCTTGTAACGTGATCTCTGGCCCATAAAAAGCAGACCTGCTGAATCTTTGGTAAACTGTCCACTGGACTTCTCCAGGCAGTTCCTTCTAGACCTGGGGACCTACGCCCGAGGACCTTAGACTGATGGGTGCCCAGCTCTGCTTTGAGGCCAGTGAGTAGTCCTCCTGCGAGCCCTGAGCTTGGTCTCTGGACTGGGGGTATAGGTAGAGGAGGGGTGCTCTGTGTTATTGCTGGAGTACAGATGTGGTCATTGTAAAGTTTAGGGGGCTGGTGGGGTCCCAGTTCTGCCGAGTTGAGCTGTGGGCAAGTCACTTTGTCCCTGAGCCTCAGTTTCGACATCTCCAGGCTGGAGACAATGCCTGCTGGCTTACGGGGAACTTATAATCAAACACACAAATCAAAAGAGTGATAGGCACAAAGGTTCTCTGTGAGCCTCACCGGAGGCCACAGGTGTCCAGTAGTGGAAGGGCCATGTGCGGGGGAGATAGAGGACCTGGTCTTTTAGCACCAGTGATGGCAGTTGTGCATCTCTGGACCTGCCCTCCCAGGTAAAGAGCTGGGAGCCTGGGCTCAGGGCCCTTGGTCCCCTGGTGGGCACCACGGGTTCACAGACTGGTAGTTGGCTGTGCCAAGAGCTACTGCTGCTGTCACAGTAATGTTGTTTGGTAGGGAAATGACAGGCCTGAAAGGAGGTGGCGTGGGAGTGCAGTGGCCAGGAGCGGGGCTGGGATCCCCCACTTTCTGGCTGCAAAAGCACAGATGACTAGCACAGCCTTCCCAAGCTGTGAGGGCTTCCCCCGAGGCGGGGTGAGGAGAAAAAGAGGCTGCAAAGCGCTTGTGGGTGCCTGACACCCGGAAAGGCTTGACACCTGGAGGAGTGGTGAGGATGGAGATTCCTGGAGGCTCTCGCTGAGCAAGGGGCGCCCCTGCCCCACTCAGCTTCCAAGACCCTGGAGAATCTAGACTCTGAGTCTACCTGTCCCGGAGTAGAGACACCCCAGAGGCCCTGCTTTGCCGGCAGACGGTCCACCCCCTCAGCAGTGGGGACCCCGGGGCAGGTGGAGTAATTGGAGAGATCCCCCATGGGCAGGGCACTCAGCTTCTCTGAGCTCAGGGTCCTGCCTGAAAACAGGACCCATAGAAAGAGCAGCCACCTCTAGGTGTGAGGGTGCTTGGGCACCAGGGTGATCTGAACCCTGTGCCAGCCCAGCCACGGGGGACAGGTCTGCTTGGAGAGCCACATGTGGCCTCTGCCCACCTCTGCCACTCCCCACCCTGGGAGTGAGGTGTCCCGGGCTGCCCAGGTCAAAGTGTGGGAGGACCCCTGCAGGCCTTGTGGGAGGAGGCAGGTGGAGTGGAGGTGGCCGTCACACCCGTCAGGCCACCGCGACCCCGCTCCAGGCCCAGGCACAGAGCCCTGTGTGAAGTAGGTGGACGCGGTCCTGCTGGCCCTTGCCGGGCTGGCGGGGCGAGGGTGGGTTTCAGCCCCAATCAGCCTCGGTGGTGCACAGTGAATAGCTGACATGACCATGCAGACAGACCGAGTCTTCACAGATGAGAGGCTGTGCCCTAAGGGACCTTTTGCTGCCCTGCCAGGTCCCAGGGAGTTGCCTGGGAGGTAGGGGGCAGAGCTTGAGTGAGCAGCACAAAGGAGGCTGCTTAGGTGCCCTGGCTGCGGAGTGACCTGTGCAGCCACTGCATACCCTTGGCACCCACCAGCCCTGGTGACATGAGGACTTAGCTCCACACAGGGCTGCTGAAAAGGCTCCTGAGGCAGGGATCGGGGAGCTTTGCAAACTGTCAGATTATTCTCCAGGGCAAGGTCTGCTTCTCAAGCGCTCCCAGGGCCCCATGCAACCCTAAGGCCATTCCGGGGGAGTTCCCCTCCTCCCTGGACCGCCTCCAGCCAGCCAGTTCCCTACTTCATCCAGGAAGTGAATGGAGCAGTGAGGTCACCTCCCGTCCTCCACCCCTCCCTGCCCCCAGAGTCAGTCCTGCAGGAGCCAGCCTTTGCCCCGGGCACCTACCTAGAGGGTGGGGTGGAAACTCCCTCCCCAACCAGGACGGCTCATCTCAGCTGGTTCCCATCTAAGCCATGGCGCTGAGCATGACAGGGCTCCAGCTCCCCTGACCCCACGGGTTCCTCTTTCCCCGTAGGGGCTGCACTGGGTGAGGCTGGGAGAACTCCTCATTGACCCTAGTTCTGCCCCTGATTGCCGTGGGCCGGGGCCAGCCACTTGCCCACTGTGTGCCTCTTAGGATGGCAGCAGGATTGGATGTGGCAGTTTGTAGAGAGGGCTCGGATGCCGGCCACCATCTCTGGCACTGCCCCTCATCCAGGGCCATTGCTCCAGGCTCTTGCCAAGCCCAGTCCAGGGCTTCTGTCTAGTTCCCACCTCAGGGATGGGCAGTGACCCAGCCAAAGGGCTGGCCTCTGCCCTCCTAGATTGTGGCTGGTTGTGCCAAGAGCCCCTGCTTGCCCTGGCACCCCCAGCCCCATGCCTGGCCAGGTAGGCAGTGAACAGGACTCCAGACAGGTGTCCCGAGACGCCTGGCCTTGCTGGACATGCACCTCACTGCTGTCTGTGGGTGAGGAGGCTGGGCCCTGGAGGACAGTGACATGCCTGGGCCAGCAGCAGGGCAGATCTGGAATGGGGGTGTTAGCCATGGCGCAGCCGGTGTCCCACTGCCCTCCATGGAGCAGCCTCAACCATGGGCACAAGGTCAGGTTCACTGATGTCAGGGTCCCCAGCTTGGCTCCAGCTCTCCATGTGTTCTGGCTCTGGGACTTCTCCTTGCCTAGGTGCAGCTTCGAGGCACGGGGAGCTGGGCAGGCCTGCTGGGATCCATGGGGAGGGATGAGTGCATCGCGGGAAGGCATGGGTGGGGCGCGGGTGAGGGGTGGGTGAATGCAGACACACAGGTCTCTGTGAGAGTCCCAAGGCCACGGTGAGGGCTGGTCCCTAATGCCGGGGAAAGGTCACTGCAGGTAGGCTTACCTTTGGCCTGTGGAAGTCAGGGACAGAGTCACTGTCACTGCAAAGGTGTCCTGGTGCCTGACCAGATGGAACCTCCTAGCCCTGGGCTCCGCTAGAGGGTGGAAACCTGTGTGCGGTCACAGTGCCTGCCTTGCCAGGGGACTGTGACCTGATCTGGGAGGGGAGTGGCCTT
The DNA here is from genome assembly GCF_002776525.5 of Piliocolobus tephrosceles. NCBI lineage: Eukaryota > Metazoa > Chordata > Mammalia > Primates > Cercopithecidae > Piliocolobus > Piliocolobus tephrosceles. The sequence goes on from NC_045448.1 coordinate 107,373,284, forward strand.
GCTCCTTAGGCTGGGGTCTGGCTTAAGTTCTGATTGAATTCACCTTTTATTTTCAACAGCAAACAGCCAGCCAGCCTCCCTCCCCCAGCCCAGAAAGAGCAGGGCCAGGAAGGGAGGGGCAAGGCTGGCTAAGGCAGTTCTGGGGTAGGAATCCCCACGAGCTTCCTGCAGGCTGAGTGGAGAGGAAGGGCTGCACAGTGAGGTGCTTTCCACTCCTGACCACCAGGCAGAGTCCTACGGGAAGTCCCCTGGTTTCAGAGCCCAGGCCAGAGCCAGGCTTGACGTCACCCAGGATTCTGAGGGACTAACCTGGGACTCCCTCTCCAGCCTGCACCCATACCATGTGGGGAGCAGCCAGGCCCCTTTGTCTCCCAGGACAAGGACGTCACCATTGCTGGGGGCCATGGTCTTCACAAGTGATGCAGTTCCCCGTGGGAAAACGAGAGAGACAAGCAGAGAGAGAATAGGAGATGGCCTCCTGGAGCAGACCACAGTCAGCAAATCTGTCTGTCTCCTCTTCCGTCATTTTTAGGTGCATATAGAATAAACAAATGTATGGGCTGGGCGCAGTGGTTCATGCCTGTAATCCTAGCGCTTTGGGAGGCAGAGGCAGGAGAATCACTTGAGGCCAGGAGTTCAAGACCAGCCTGGGCAACACAGCAAGAACTCATCTCTGAAAACAGAACAGAACAGAACAAAACAAAACAAAACCATCTATAACAAACGTATAGATATTTATGCCTGACTAACCCTACTCTTTCTCTTGAACAATAATAACCACTACTAGATTAGTCGCACGCAGAGCACAAATAGACATCAGTTCCTACAGTTTTCACAACATCTCTGCAGGAACCCAGAGAGACGGAAATTGTTCCTAGGGAAAGGTCAAGGTGGCTGTCAGGTGTGAGGACTCTGGGATACTGCGGGCACTCTGGGGAGCTGGTGGTCCAGACCCGGCTAGCACTGACACTCCCCGTCCTCAACCCACAGACGCCAAGGCGCCCCGAGAGGCACTTCGCTTCCATGCTGAGACCAAGGGCGCACAGGTGCGTCTGGACACGAGTGGCTGCACCGCGCACAGGCACGCCACGTTCCACGACGGCATCGTGTTCAGCCAGCGGCCCGTGCGCCTGGGCGAGCGCGTGGCGCTGCGCCTTCTGCGGGAGGAGAGCGGCTGGTGCGGCGGCCTCCGCGTGGGCTTCACGCGCCTGGACCCTGCGTGCGTGTCCGTGCCCAGCCTGCCGCCCTTCGTGTGCCCCGACCTGGAGGAGCAGAGCCCGACGTGGGCGGCCATACTGCCTGAGGGCTGCGCGCTGGTGGGGGACGTGGTCCGCTTCTGGGTGGACCGCCGCGGCCGCCTCTTCGCCAAGGTCAACGCCGGCTGCCGGCTCCTGCTGCGTGAGGGTGTGCCCGTGGGCGCCCCGCTCTGGGCCGTGATGGACGTGTACGGGACCACCAAGGCCATCGAGCTGCTGGGTGAGGCGACCCTGGGGACCCCGCAGGGGAAGTGGGGCGATGGGGGCTCCAGTGGCACCCCACACCAATCCAGAGCCACAGGAAGGACGTTCACATTCAGTTATTCCATCAGGCCCTGCCCAGTGTTAGCTGTGAAGATGGGCACTGGAGACAACAGATAGACAAGGCCCAGTGGTAGGGAGGGCAGTCTTGTCCCTAAAGAATGGCAAGCAGATAGGACCAGCATTCACGCCATCTGTGAACCGAAACACCTGTTAGAGTGCCCACCTCCTTTCACAAAGGAGGAAACATTTGGGCTGGGCTTTGCAGCCTAAATAGGAGTTCACTAGAGACAAAGGTGGCAAGCAAAGGGAACACACAGGTGAGACTAGAGGTTTGCATGGAGAGTGCCCGCAGGGAGAAAGCTGAGCCTCTCAGTCAGTGGGTGGGGAAAGGGTGGTACCTCCTGGGTGTTGAAGAACCTGGACTCGAAGCAGGAGGTATCTACAGAGAATGCATCCCTCTAGCCACCCCAGAAGAAAGTGGATTTCAGGGGAGCACGGAGAGGCAGTAATACCCATAACAAGAAACGTTGGCATTCCTGGGCTGGGTGGTGGTCCACTCCCCACCTTGCACCAGCAAATTTGTTAAAACCATTTGTCACAGCTGCCAGCGCCTCACACCTGAAGTGCATGATTTGCTCGGTCTGGGGTGGAGCCCTGAACCTGTGTTTGTCCAGGCTCTTGGGAGATGTTGATGCCCATCTGGGTTGGGAACGTGGCTAGGCCAAGGGTCTCCACTCGGGTAGTGGCTGGAGGGCAAAGAAGAGGGGCCTGAAGGAAGGTGGCTCAGGAGGAAGAATCTCCAGCCCCAAGGATTCTCGGATTCTCAGCTGGGTTAAGCTGGGGAAGGGATGGCCAGGACAGGGTCTTAAACTTTGGGGATGGGGGCTCAGCATTGTAACCCGGGAAAGAAAGGAGACTAGACACTTTGCCGCAGGGCCAGGAGAGGGGATGGGGGCACCTGGGCTTGCCGTCCTGGACCTGAGTTTCTCTCTCTCCCTCAGATCCCACAGCCAGCCGGCTCCCAACAGCCATGCCATGGGACCTCAGCAACAAGGCTGTGCCTGAGCCCAAAGGTGAGTGCCTTCCCAAGCAGCAGGGACTCCCCAGGAATCCAGCACCTGGGAGTGGAGGGAGAAGCCCCATGTCCTGGTTGTTCATTCAAGTCTCTCTCAGGCTTTGGGCCAAAAGATTTGGCTCTGCCTACTGGAAACCTAAAAGCAACCTGGCGTCTCTGCCTTTGAGAGCGTTGGCCTACTCTGTGAGCTGTAAGAGCACTTTTATGAACAGTGTTATTCTTGCTTTAAAAAGTCATCCACATTCATTGTAAATGCTTTGCCGATGGAAATAAAGATGAAAGGATAGGTGGGGTGCAGTGGCTCACACCTGTAATCCCTATACTTTGGGAGGCCGAGGCAGGAGGATCGCTTGAGCCCAGAAGCTTGAGACCAGCCTGGGCAACATGGCAAAACCCTGCCTCTACAGAAAGTACAAAAATTAGCTGAATGTGGTGGGGCATGCCTGTGGTCCCAGCTACTCGGGAGGCTGAGGTGGAAGGATCGCTTGACCAGCTGAATGAGGCTGCAGCGAGCTGTGATCACACGACTGCACTCCAGTCTGGGTGACAGAGTAAGACTGTCTCTAAAAAGTAAAAAAGATTAAAGGATAAAGAGGAAAGTTAAAAAAAAAAATCACCCATTACCTCTTGGGTGGATTTTCTCCCAGTATTTTCGGTCATCGATATAGACATGTGTATATACAGGGACTTCTCTGTGCTTTGTTTTCCTTCTCTAAATTGGAATTTGATTATATATGTATATGTGTGTATGTGTGTGTATATATATATATGGTTTTTTCCCCCTTTTTTCCACTTGATCACACTGTATGCATTTCCTCACGAGGTAACATTCTTCAAAATACAGCTACATGTTTCTCTGTCATTCTCTGTGGTCACATTGTGAGTGGGCTGCCCTCGCCCCTTTGCCTGTGTGCCCTGACCTGTGTTGTTCCGTCTTCCAGCCACACCAGGAGAGGAGTGTGCCATCTGCTTCTATCACGCTGCCAACACCTGCCTTGTGCCCTGCAGCCACACATACTTCTGCAGATGCTGCGCCTGGCGGGTCTTCAGGGATACAGCCAAGTGCCCTGTGTGCCGCCGGCAGATCGAGGCGGTAGCCCCCGCGCAGGGCCCTTCTGCTCTGAGGACTGAGGAAGGTTCATGAGAGGAGGCTTCCCAGTATGAGTGGCAGCCCAGGCCTAGATCTGAGTCCGGTCCCTGCAGAGGAAGGAGGCGCAGCCCTATCTTCTTTCTAGGGAAGAGTCAGGATGGCTGATTAGCAAGAGGTGTGGCAGAGAGAGGAAGGCAGGGAGGTGCCGTCTGCTCCCTCCACCTGTTTTGCAACAGGGGAGCAAGGAAAAACCCCTTTCTGTCCATGCCAGAACTATCCTTCTGATGGGGTGCTTTGTTTAGAGACAGGGTGGCCCAATCCCGTGTTTTATAGCTGAAGGAGTTCAGGTATCTGTCGTGTCTGGTGAAGCCCTGTACCTCCTGGGTGTTGAAGAACCTGGACTCGAAGCAGGAGGTATCTACAGAGAATGCATCAAGTTCCACGTGGAAGCTGGGTTGCCTCCCACAAGTCCCCGGTAGAGCGGATCTGTAGTTACCCGCCCTGCCTCCCTTTGAGGGTGGGCGCGAGGTCCCAGCGAGACCAGGCATCTGAAGATGATTTATAACGTAAACGTGTATTGTTGTCACTGTGGTAATTTCCTTGCCAGTTTCTGAGATATCAAAATAAAGTTTGTGTTTCCTGAATGATTTTGCAGGGCCTGTATCCTCTTGCTTGCAGTCTGGGAGTGGAGCAGGAGCTGTGGGCTGCTCAGGATGATGCAGCATTTGGGGACATGCCATTCTGTCTTCCCCACAACCTGGGCTTGTAGGTGGCCTGGGTGGGCCTCTGGGCACTCGGGCCCATGGACTGAGCACCTGAAGGGGGTAATCTTATAATTCCAGTCCTCAAGTCCCAACCAGACTTTTTGCCCTTGCCACCCTTGATTTTGGGGCACTGCCTTGAGGCTCTGGCCCCTGACTGCAAGCAGGAGTTGGCCTGGGAGCCCACTTCAGCAGGTGTCTGGCAGGGGCAAGCTGTGCCTGTGACTTTACTGTTGTTCCCTGCTGTGTGGCTGCTGGGGAGGCCACTCCTGAGGGAGAGGGCTATATGAAGGGAATCCGAACCTGTTGTGCCCAAAAGGGAAAGCATAGGCACCTCCACACACTGCTTTTCTGCCCACCGCATAGCCAAACAGAGGGTCAGGATGCTGGCTTTGATGACACCTGAGTACCTTTCACTCTGGAGTGGGATCCCCTCACTGCCACCCACGAATGCTCTGATCTGGGGCATATGAGTTGATCTCCATGAGCCTCAGTTTCATCATCTGTAAAATGGAAATAGGATCATTTTCTTGTTAGTAAGTTGTGAGGACCCTGAATATGCAACTGTTTTTTTTTTTTTTTTTTGAGGCAGAGTCTTGCTCTGTCGCCCGGACTGGAGTGCAGTGGCCAGATCTCAGCTCACTGCAAGCTCCGCCTCCCGGGTTTACGCCATTCTCCTGCCTCAGCCTCCCGAGTAGCTGAGACTACAGGCGCCTGCCACCTCGCCCGGCTAGTTTTTGTATTTTTAGTAGAGACGGGGTTTCACCGTGTTAGCCAGGATGGTCTCGATCTCCTGACCTCGTGATCCGCCCGTCTCGGCCTCCCAAAGTGCTGGGATTACAGGCTTGAGCCACCGCACCCGGCTGAATATGCAACTTCTAACTTGGAGGAAGGACTCAAAAATGGCAGCTCCCTTTCCCTGGAAAAGGCATCTCCCAGGGCAAGGTCCCAAGAGTGCACTGGAATGGTTGTCAAGGGCCTTGTGTGAGTCCCAGTAGCCCACTGACTTTTACCAAGGGCCTCCAGTCACCCCAATACTTTGGAATGATTTCTGTGGATCTTAAAGCAAGTATTTTCATGCTTCTAAGTGTCTTATTTTTCCCCTCTATGCCCAGATAGCTTCAGGGTGAAGGCAGTACTTTAATTCTAATTCCAGTGAACACTACCTTATTGGGTAACATCTAGAAAGCCTGATTTTAGAAAAGATCTCTAACCAGAGGTAGGCCTTCTGGAATGGTGGAGTAAGGACCTCTGTAAACCCATTCTTCCACAAAAATAGTAAAAACACTGGCAAAATTACCAAAATCAACTTTTTCAGAACTCTAGAAATTAACCAGAGGCTAACAATCATCTGAAGGATGCTTATCCGAGATAAACGGCTACACGTTGCTAAGAGCAGTGGGGTGTGTGGTGTTAACTCCTCCCATCCCTCTGCCTCTAGCTCCACAGTAGTCTTGAAAACCAGCAGCCTTGAAGCCACTCAGGGTGGATGGACAGACTCAGCTGGGAGCTCCTGGGGAAGCTCCATCCCTAGACTATCGTCACTATCTGACCTACATCTTCATTCTCTGGAAAAGTTTCATTCACTGGGCGTTGTCATTCTTTAACCCTACTTGGGGCCCTCTCCATGGGAAACCCCTATCCCTGAGACATTTGCCAAACATAATCAGCTTCAATTGTTTAACATGACAGCTGCCTAAGTCTGTGATACTAGCTGAGGCAAACAAGAGCCTGGCCAGAGATTTAAAAGGAAGAGCTGTGAAATGAGATGTCCGTAGAGAACTTTGAAAAGCTATGATAGGCCGGGCGCGGTGGCTCAAGCCTGTAATCCCAGCACTTTGGGAGGCCGAGACGGGCGGATCACGAGGTCAGGAGATCGAGACCATCCTGGCTAACACGGTGAAACCCCGTCTCTACTAAAAAAAAAAATACAAAAAACGAGCCGGGCGAGGTGGTGGGCGCCTGTAGTCCCAGCTACTTGGGAGGCTGAGGCAGGAGAATGGCGTAAACCTGGGAGGCGGAGCTTGTAGTGAGCTGAGATCTGACCACTGCACTCCAGCCTGGGCGGCAGAGCGAGACTCCGTCTCAAAAAAAAAAAAAAAGAAAAGTTATGATATATGCCTGGGGATCTACAAGGCTGTATACACACTCAGGAAAGAGAGGGCCCCAGTCTCTCACTTTGGCTGACTTTGAGGCCTTGTGAAAGTAGGAAGCGAAGGGTAAGACAGAGTTAGAAACTACCTGAGCATTGAAGATGTGCCCCAACCCACACACAGAACTGTTTGTCCAAAGGTGGAAGCTACGCTAGCTCAAGGCGTTTAAGGAAATCTCTGTCTGATCATTAGCTGACCACTCATCTAACTGAGCAGAGACTTCAGCTGGCTACACATTACAAGGAATATAGACTTTACAGAATTAGTCCAGGAAAGTGAGCAAAAAACAACAGAAAAACAACAACAACAAAAGCCCCACAGAAACAGCAGCAACAGACTGGCTACGACAATAAACCCTGGAAAGGTGAGTGTCTGATTTTCAGGACTTCCAAATTATATTACCTAAAAAGCTCTAGTTTTTAAAGAAAAATTATGAGATCTGCAAAGAAATATGAAAGTATGGCCTATGCACAGGAGAAAATCAGTCACTAGAAACTGTCCCTGAGAGAGCCTTGATGTTAGATTTACTAGACAAAACCTTTAAATCAGCTATCATGAATATGTTCTGTGAGCTACAGGAAGCCATGTCTTAAAAATTTTTTGAAGTATGTCAATGATATATCACCAAATACATAATATCAATCTATCAGAAAGATAAAAATTCTTTAAAAACCAACCATATAGAAATCCTGGAGTTGGAAAGTACAATACTTGAAGAAAAATTCACTAATACTAGTGGGGTCCAAGAGCATATTTAGGCTGGCAGGAGAAAGGATCAATGAACTTGAAGACAGAGATGATTAACAGAGATGATTATGATTTAGTCTGAGGTATAGAAGGAAAAAAGAAGAATGAACAAAGCCCCAGAGACCTATGAGACACTGTCAAATGCACCAACATACATGTAAAGGGAGTACCAGAAGGAGAACAGGAAGACAAGGGGGAAGAAAGAAATTATAGAAGTAAAGTCCAAAGAGTTTTCAAATTTTCTAGAAAAAAAAAATATATACATATATATATATTTGAGACAGAATCTCACTCTGTCACCCAAGTGGGAGTGCAGTAGTAAGAGCTCAGCTTACTGCATCCTCTGCCTCCTGGGTTCAAGCAATTCTCCTGCCTCAGCCTCCCAAGTAACTGGGACTATAGTGTGCACCACGAGGCCCAGCTAATTTTTGTATTTTTAGTAGAGACGGGGTTTCACCATGTTGGCCCAGCTGGTCTTGAACTCCTGACCTCAGGTAATTCACCAACCTCAGCCTCCCAAAGTGTTGGAATTACAGGCATGAGCCACCGCGCCTGGCCAATTTTCTGAAAATATTAATCTATATATCCAAGAAGCTCAATGAATTCCAAGTTGGATTACTTAAAGGTTGGTCCTCACTCTAATGTGCTACTCTGCCTCCGCCCTAAGAAGGATAAACTGAAAGAGATCCACACTGAGGTATATCATAGTCAAATTGTCAAAAACCAAAGACAATGGGATCTTTAAAGTAGCAAACAAAAACAAAAACAAACAAACAAAAAAACCACTTAAGTGCATACAACTTATCCTCAATAATAACTAACTTCTCATCAGAAATCATGGGGACCAGAATACAGTGGAATGATATAAGTACTGGAGGAAAAGGACTGTGAACCAAAAATTCTGTATCCAGCAAAACTGTCCTTCAAAAGTGAAGAAGAAATTAAGATATTCCCAGATAAACAAAAACAGAGAATTCATTCTAGTTACATGTGCTCTACAAGAAATATGGGATTCCTTAAGACAGAAATGAAAGCAACGATCTCTTTTTTTTTTTTTTTGAGACGGAGTCTCGCTCTGTCGCCCAGGCTGGAGTGCAGTGGCCGGATCTCAGCTCACTGCAAGCTCCGCCTCCTGGGTTCTTGCTATTCTCCTGCCTCAGCCTCCTGAGCAGCTGGGACTACAGGCACCCACCACCTCGCCTGGCTAGTTTTTTGTATTTTTTAGTAGAGACGGCGTTTCACCGTGTTAGCCAGGATGGTCTCGATCTCCTGACCTCGTGATTCACCCGTCTCGGCCTCCCAAAGTGCTGGGATTACAGGCTTGAGCCACCGCGCCCGGCCAAAAGCAATGATCTCTAACATTTTCTCTAATTTTATAGACAGGAAAACTGATAGGCAGGTAGAAGGAATCATCTTATAAATGATGGCATAAGAATTAGATCCTCATTATAACCACACTGATGCAATCGTTTCTTCATTCATCAGATTAATTCTGAGAACAATGAAATGTCTGACTCTAGAAGGCATCTTAGCCTATGTCCTTGGGAGCAACATTGGGGAATAAACAATTATATTCAATGTGGTAAGTGCTAGAATAGCCTATACTGGCCGGGTGCAGTGGCTCACACCTGCAATCCCAGGACTTTGGGAAGCTGAGGCAGGCAGATCACAAGGTCAGGAGTGTGAAACCAGCCTGGTCAATATGGTGAAACCCCATCTCTACTAAAAACACAAAAATTAGCCAGGCGTGGTGGCATGCGCCTGTAGTCCCAGCTACTCAGGAAGCTGAGGCAGACGACTCGTTTGAACCTGGGAGGCAGAGGTTGCAGTGAGCTGAGATCATGTTACTCACTGCACTCCAGCCAGGGCGACAGAGCGAGACTCTGTCAAAAAAAAAAAAAAAAAAGAAGAAGAAGAAGAAGAAGAATAGCCTGTACTAAGAGCTTTTCACCTTCCATTTCAAGATGATAGACTGAGCACATGTAGTTGTCTCCTTTTATTCAAGTGTCTATAAATGGCTCAGAATCATTTAAACAAATATATTTCTTCCCTATAAAACAACATAGGGAAAACCTGGTAAATCAAAACCACAATAAAAGGTGGAAAACAGGTGGGATCAGAATAAACATGGAAACCGTGGCAGAGGAGAGGACGGCCGCCAAAGGTGAGAGCAACTCTAGGAATGCTTCAAACTCAGAACTTGTGAACTGGGAACGGGAGGTGGTCCCTAATTGCTGACCATGACTAGTAGAGGCTCACAGAATGGACAGCCAGGAATGTCCGCCTGAGGCCACACGGTGAGTCACAGAGGTGTCTTCCCAGGGGCGGGAGCAGTGAGAGGTGAACACCTGGGTGTGAGGCAAGACAAAGCCCCAGAGATTAACAGCTTCCAAGGACAACAAGAAGCTTCCACATCCAGAAGGTTCACCGTGGGCTCATCCTGCCCAGCAGCACATCTCATCCCTTCATTCCACTTTACACAGGTGCACCAAGACATGGCTGCCTGTCCCACCCCTTTCTGCAAGCAGGCCACTTAGGCTAACAAGGAATTTCAGATCAAAAAGGTGAACTCACAGCCAAGAAAAGACAAATATTTGAAAAAAGTGAGTATCATGAGGAAATGACTGACAAAAAAAGGAGTTCATACCTGAAAAAATAGAGTTAATAAAGCACACAAACCTGGGCTTTAGGATAACTATAATCAGATGTGAAAGGATATCGCATTGAAAAATCTAGATACCTTTGGAATTAGAAGCTTGACTATTAAAATTTTAAAAACTTATTTGATAGAGTGAGTCGCAGAAAGTATGTAGCTGAAAAATGTATTAATGATCTGAAATCAACCAGAATGCATTCCAAAATTAACAAGAGATGAAATATATAAAACGAGAATAAACAGAATAGATGAAGTTCAAATAACCTTTCGATAGGAATTCCAGAAGAAGAAAATAGAGAAAATGTACAAAAGAGAATACTCAAAGAAAGATTAGAGCTGGGCATGGTGGCTCATGCCTATAATCCCAGCACTTTGGAAGGCCAAGGTGGGAGGATTGCTTGCGGCCAGGAGTTCAAGACCAGCCTGGCCAAGATATAAGACTCCCATCTCTACCAAAAATAAAAATAAGAGAACAATTTCTCAGAATTGAAGAAAGACACAGCTTTTCAGATGGAAAAAGCCCACCAGTTGCCAAACAGAATAAGTGAAAAAAAAAAAGACTTTCATTTTGACACATACTGGTGACATTTCAGAGTACCAGGGATAAACAGAAAACCCAAAAAGAAAAAAAAAACACCCCAAAACAGATCACACACAAAAGAATTAGAATCATGTTATCGGTAGGCTCTTTCTCAGCAACACTTGGTACAGAATGGCATTAGAACAATACCTTCAAAGTTCAGGGGGATTTTCTTTAATTGAAGCATATTTACTACAATAATATGCACATATCTTTTTTTTTTGTTTTTTTCTTTTTGAGACAGGGTCTGACTCTGTCATCCAGGCTGGAGTGCAGTGGCACGATCATGGCTCACTGCAGCCTCCACCTTTCTGGCCTCAGGTGATCCTCCCACCTCAGCCTTCAGAGTAAACTGGGACTACAGGCACATGCTGCCACACCTGACTAATTTTTTAAATATTCAGTACAGATGAGATCTTGCAATGTTGCCCAGGCTGGTCTTGAACTCCTGGGTCCAAGTGATCCACTTGTGTTGGCTTCCTAAAGTACTGAGATTATAGGCATGAGCCACTGTGCCTGGCCTATGCACAGATCTTAAGTCTCCATTTTGATGAGGAAATAATTTTGAAATCTAAAATTCTACAGGCAGTGACTCTCCCATTCAATTGTGAGAGTAAAATGAAGAAATGTTCAGATATAAAAAGACTCAAAGTTTAACAGATCCTTTTTTTTTTTTTTTTTTTTTTTTTTTTTTTTTTTTTTT
>NC_045448.1:107384668-107387794 GCF_002776525.5 Piliocolobus tephrosceles
TTTTATTGAGACGGAGTCTCGCTCTGTCACCCAGGCTGGAGTGCAGTGGCCGGATCTCAGCTCACTGCAAGCTCCACCTCCCGGGTTCATGCCATTCTCTCCTGCCTCAGCCTCCGGAGTAGCTGGGACTACAGGCGCCCGCCATCTCGCCCGGCTAGTTTTTTTTTGGATTTTTAGTAGAGACGGGGTTTCACCGTGTAGATCAGGATGGTCTCGATCTCCTGACGTCGTGATCCACCCGTCTCGGCCTCCCAAAGTGCTGGGATTACAGGCTTGAGCCACCGCGCCCGGCCTTAACAGATACTTTATAAACAAATTATTAGAAGAATCACTTCAGAAAAATGAAAAAAACAAGAAAAATTAGTATGATTGTGACCATTAAAAGCAAAAAAAAGTTGAATCTAAGTAAATGTTAATTGTAAAAAGTTAATAATAATTTGAATTGAAAACCACAGATGCTATCAACATGGGTGGAGTGGCAAAAACAAAAGGCATGCTAAGGTTCTTTTCTCATCAGGAAGAGGGTTTTTAAAATTTTTTAAATTTTTTTGAGACAGAGTCTTGCTCTTGCTGCCAAGGCTGGAGTGTAATGTTATGATCTTGGCTCACTGCAACCTCTGCCTCCTGGGTTCAAGCGATTCTCCTGCCTCAGCCTCCCGAGTAGCTAGGATTACAGGTTCCTGCCTGTGGCTAATTTTTGTATCTTTTTTTTTTTTTCTTTTGAGACGGAGTCTCGCTGTGTCACCCAGGCTGGAGTGCAGTGGCCAGATCTCAGCTCACTGCAAGCTCCGCCTCCCGGGTTCCCGCCATTCTCCTGCCTCAGCCTCCCAAGTAGCTGGGACTACAGGCGCCCGCCACCTCGCCTGGCTAGTTTTTTGTATTTTTTAGTAGAGACGGGGTTTCACCGTGTTAGCCAGGATGGTCTCGATCTCCTGACCTTGTGATCCGCCCGTCTTGGCCTCCCAAAGTGCTGGGATTACAGGCTTGAGCCACTGCGCCCGGCCTAATTTTTGTATCTTTAGTAGACAAGGTTTCACCATGTTGGCCAGGCTATCTCGAACTCCTGATCTCAGATGATTTGCCCACCTTGGCCTCCCAAAGTGCTAGGATTACAGGTGTGAGCTACCACGCCCAGCCAGGAAAAAGTTATTTTTAACAATAGAAATGAGAAAAAGATAAGTTTAATTTGTATGGTGAAGAACATACAAACAAAATGTAGAACTACAAACAAAATATATACATTCCAAATCATGCGAAAAATAATAGAACTTCAATTCCTGCAGCCCAACAAAAGTCAGGAAAGAGGATAAAAGGATTTTTTAAAATATATGTAGTCTAGCCCTGTCCTCCAGGCTGGCACAATCATAGCTCAACTGCAACCTCAAATTCCTGGGCTCGAGCTATCCTCTTGCCTCAGTCTCCCAAGTAGCTGGTACTCCAGGCATGTGCTACCATGCCTGGCTTTTTATTTTATTTTTTTATTTGTAGAGACTGAGTCTCAGTATGTTGCCTAGGCTGGTCTCAAACTCTTAACCTCAAGTGATCCTCTGACTTCAGCCTCCCGAATAGCTGGGATTACAGGTGTAAGCCACTGCACCTGCTGAGGGAACACACTTTCTGATTTTGAATTATACTACAAAGCTATAGTAATCAATACACTATGATACTGGCATAAAAACAGAAAAATAGATCCATAAAACAGAATGAGGATCCCAGAAATAAACCCATGCATGTATGATCAACTTATCCTCAACAAAACACCAAGAATAAACAATAGGGAAACACCAGTCTCTTCAATCAATGGTTTGGAGAAAACTGGATATCCACACGAAAAAGAGAAAAATTGGACCCTATCTTACACTACGCACAAAAGTCAACTGAAAATGGATTAGACAGGCCGGGCGCGGTGGCTCAAGCCTGTAATCCCAGCACTTTGGGAGGCCGAGACGGGCGGATCACGAGGTCAGGAGATCAAGACCATCCTGGCTAACACGGTGAAACCCCATCTCTACTAAAAATACAAAAAACTAGCGGGGCGAAGTGGCGGGTACCTGTAGTCCCAGCTACTCGGAGGCTGAGGCAGGAGAATGGCGTTAACCCGGGAGGCGGAGCTTGCAGTGAGCTGAGATCCGGCCACTGCACTCCAGCCCGGGCGACAGAGCAAGACTCCGTCTCAAAAAAAAAAAAAAAAAAGAAAAGAAAATGGATTAGACTTAAATGTAAGACCCGAAATCGTAAAACTCCTAGAAGAACGATTTTTTGGATATGACATCCAAAGCATGGGTAACAAAAGCAAAAACAAGTGGGACTGCATCAAACTAAAAAGCTTCTGCATAGCAAAGGAAACAATCAACAAAATGAAAAAGCAACAGTAGAAAACATTTGCAAACCATATCTTCAATAAGGATAAGTTAATAATCAAAATATATAAGGGACTCCTACAACTCAATATTAGAAAAACAAATAACCTGATTTAAAACTGGGCAAAAGACCTGAATAGACATTTCTCCAAAGAAGACATAACAATGGCCAATGCATATATTAAAAGGTGCTCGATATCACTAATCATCAGGAAAACTGCAAATAAAAACCACAATGAGACATCACCTCACACCTGTTAGAATGTCTAATGTCAGAAAGTCAAAAGGTAACAAGTGGTTGTGAGGATATGAAGAAACAGGAACTCTTATACACTGCTGGTGGGGATACAGACTGGTACAGTCATTATGAAAAACAGTCTGTTTCCAATTGCAGGGCTTAAAAAAATGGAAAACAATATGCAGGTTCCTCAAAAAATTAAGAATAGAACTATCATATGATCTAACAGTCTCACTTCTGAGTATGTATCTAAAGGAAATAGAAGCAGGATCTCGAAGAGATGGCTGCCCTGCTATGTTCACTCCAGCATTATTCACAATAGTCAAGATATGGAAACGATGTTAAGTGTCCACTGACAGATGAATGGATAAAGAAAATGTTATATATATGTATTTCTTTTTCAGCCTTAAAAAAAGAAAATCCCATCATTTACAACAACGTGGTTGAACCCGGAGAACATTATGCTAAGTGAAATAAGCCAGACACAGAAAAAGCTGAACTCATAGAAACAGAGTAGAAGGGTGGTTA
>NC_045448.1:107387894-107389409 GCF_002776525.5 Piliocolobus tephrosceles
CAAGCTCCGCCTCCCGGGTTTACGCCATTCTCCTGCCTCAGCCTCCCAAGTAGCTGGGACTACAGGCGCCCGCCACCTCGCCTGGCTAGTTTTTTTTTTTTTTATATTTTTTAGTAGAGACGGGGTTTCACCGTGTTAGCCAGGATGGTCTCGATCTCCTGACCTCGTGATCCGCCCGTCTCGGCCTCCCAAAGTGCTGGGATTATAGGCTTGAGCCACCGCGCCCGGCCTATAGTTAATAATAATAAGGTATTGTATACTTGAAATTTGCTAGGATAGTGGATCTTAAATGTTCTCACCACACTCCCAAAATGGCAACTATATGAGGTGATGGATATGTTAATTAGCTTGATTATGGTAATCATTTCACAATATATACATATATCAAAACATTATATTGTATACCTTAAGTATATATAATTTTATCTGTCAATCATAGCTCAATAGAGCAGAATGAAGTAAAGACACACACACACATATATACACATAAATATACACACACATATATACACACACACATATATACACACATACATACACACATATATACACATATATATACACACACATACATACACACACACATATATGTGTATATATATATATATATATTTTGAGTCATCTTGCTCTGTTGCCTAAGCTGGAGTGCAGTGGCATGATCTCAGCTCACTGCAGCCTCTGTCTCCTGGGTTCAAGCGATTCTCCTGCCTCAGTCTCCTGAGTAGCTGGCATTACAGGTGCCCACCACCACATCTGGCTAATTTTTGTATTTTTAGTAGAGACAGGGTTTCACCATGTTGGCCAGGCTGGTCTCGAACTCCTGACCTCAGGTGATCCTCCTGCCTTGGCCTCCTGAAGTCCTAGGATTACAGATGTGAGCCACCGCACCTGGCCAAATGTATTTTTTAAAGCCATAAAGGAGAGATTGATAAATTTGATTACACAGAATTTTTTTAAAAGCTTCTGTGTGACAAAAGATACCATGAATAGAACTAAGAAGCAAGATAATAGAGGGGAAGTAGAGACTTTCAACACGTAGAATGGAGTGATGTTGAAACTTACAAAACACTCCTACAATCAATAAAAGCACAGATAGCTGGCAGTGAGTGTTCAAGATCACATATGGTGAAATCAATCCAATCACTTATGGGGTCAATAAACATGAGAATAAACTTTGCAAGAGCCTGGGAAGTGCAAATTAGGACAGTGACAAGATACCAACACAATAGAAAATTTGGTCGTATGGTGAAATGGTGAAAGGGTACAACATTTCAGTTAGAAAACTTTTCCACTGCCAGGCAAGGTGGCACAGGCCTGTTCCCAGCACTTTGGGAGGCTGAGAGAGGAAGATCACTTAAGCCCAGGAGTTCAAGTCCAGTCTGGGCAACACAGGGAGACTTTGTCTCTACAAAAAAATTTAAAAATTGGCCAGGTGTGGTGGCCTGTGCCTGCTGTCTCAGCTACTTGGGAGGCTGAGGTGGGAGGATCGCCTGAGCCCAGGAGACTGAGGCTACA
>NC_045448.1:107394409-107411792 GCF_002776525.5 Piliocolobus tephrosceles
AGGCTTGAGCCACCGCGCCCGGCCTATAGTTAATAATAATAAGGTATTGTATACTTGAAATTTGCTAGGATAGTGGATCTTAAATGTTCTCACCACACTCCCAAAATGGCAACTATATGAGGTGATGGATATGTTAATTAGCTTGATTATGGTAATCATTTCACAATATATACATATATCAAAACATTATATTGTATACCTTAAGTATATATAATTTTATCTGTCAATCATAGCTCAATAGAGCAGAATGAAGTAAAGACACACACACACATATATACACATAAATATACACACACATATATACACACACACATATACACACACATACATACACACATATATACACATATATATACACACACATACATACACACACACATATATGTGTATATATATATATATATATTTTGAGTCATCTTGCTCTGTTGCCTAAGCTGGAGTGCAGTGGCATGATCTCAGCTCACTGCAGCCTCTGTCTCCTGGGTTCAAGCGATTCTCCTGCCTCAGTCTCCTGAGTAGCTGGCATTACAGGTGCCCACCACCACATCTGGCTAATTTTTGTATTTTTAGTAGAGACAGGGTTTCACCATGTTGGCCAGGCTGGTCTCGAACTCCTGACCTCAGGTGATCCTCCTGCCTTGGCCTCCTGAAGTCCTAGGATTACAGATGTGAGCCACCGCACCTGGCCAAATGTATTTTTTAAAGCCATAAAGGAGAGATTGATAAATTTGATTACACAGAATTTTTTTAAAAGCTTCTGTGTGACAAAAGATACCATGAATAGAACTAAGAAGCAAGATAATAGAGGGGAAGTAGAGACTTTCAACACGTAGAATGGAGTGATGTTGAAACTTACAAAACACTCCTACAATCAATAAAAGCACAGATAGCTGGCAGTGAGTTTTCAAGATCACATATGGTAAAATCAATCCAATCACTTATGGGGTCAATAAACATGAGAATAAACTTTGCAAGAGCCTGGGAAGTGCAAATTAGGACAGTGACAAGATACCAACACAATAGAACTTGGTCGTATGGTGAAATGGTGAAAGGGTACAACATTTCAGTTAGAAAACTTTTCCACTGCCAGGCAAGGTGGCACAGGCCTGTTCCCAGCACTTTGGGAGGCTGAGAGAGGAAGATCACTTAAGCCCAGGAGTTCAAGTCCAGTCTGGGCAACACAGGGAGACTTTGTCTCTACAAAAAAATTTAAAAATTGGCCAGGTGTGGTGGCCTGTGCCTGCTGTCTCAGCTACTTGGGAGGCTGAGGTGGGAGGATCGCCTGAGCCCAGGAGACTGAGGCTACAGAGAGCTATGATCATGCCACTGTATTCCAGCCCGGATGGCAGACTGAGACCCTGTTCAAAACAAAACCAAAAACAAACAAAAAAGAAATTGATTACACAAAACATTGGAGGCATTATCTACTAAATTTTTTTTTTTTTTTTTTTTTTTTTGAGACGGAGTGTCGCTCTGTCGCCCAGGCTGGAGTGCAGTGGCGCGATCTCGGCTCACTGCAAGCTCCGCCTCCCGGGTTCCCGCCATTCTCCTGCCTCAGCCTCCCGAGTAGCTGGGACTACAGGCGCCCGCCATAGCGCCCGGCTAATTTTTTTTTTGTATTTTTAGTAGAGACGGGGTTTCACCGTGGTCTCGATCTCCTGACCTTGTGATCCGCCCGCCTCGGCCTCCCAAAGTGCTGGGATTACAGGCGTGAGCCACCGCGCCTGGCTATCTACTAAATTTTAAACTATTCATACACTATTGCCCACCTGTGTCTGCTCCAGAAAGTCACTCACTGCTTGCAAGAATGACCTGGCAGGGATTCTTGTGACAGGAAAACACTTAGAAACAAACTTTATGTATTTACCAGTAGGAAAGTGGTTATATCAACCATGGTTTATCCGTATTACAGAACATTGTGATGTGGTTCCAAGGAATAAGGTTTTTTTTTTTTAATTTTTTTACTTTATTTTGTTTGGAATAGGGTCTCACTCTGTCACCCAGACTGGAGTGCAGTGGCGTGATTATAGCTCACTACAGCCTCCACCTCCTGGGCTCATGCAATCCTCCCACCTCAGCCTCCCAAGTAGCTGGGACCACAGGTGGGCACCACCACACCCGGCTAATTTCTAAAAGTTTTTTGTAGAGACAGAGTCTTGCTGTGTTGCCCAGGCTGGTTCTGAACTCCTTGGGCTCAAGCACTCCTACTTCAGCCTCCCAAAGTGCTGGGATGACAGGTGTGAGCCACTGCATGCAGCCCAAGGAATATGTTTTCACTATGTTTCTGACATACAGAATGTAGCATAGAGTAAACGCCATGAATATAAAAGTGCATAAAATAATGCATGTGTGTGTTGGTATATGAACAGCAAAGGGTCCAGGAGGGTAAGAGAAGTGACCCTGGGAAAGGACTGGGATGGGGGTGTGATTGAGAGAACTTACACATTTCACTGGCATGTGGCGATTTTTTTGTTTGTTTGTTTTTTGACAATGAGAATGAGTTTATATATTGGTTAAAAAGTCAAAACCAGTTGCTTTGGATAACAGTGGTGGCTCCTCAAAAACTTAAACACAGAAGGACTATATGAGTCAGAGATTCCACTCCTACATATATACCCAAGGGAATTGAGAACACTTCCACACGCAATTCGCACACAAATGTTGATAGAAGAATTATTCATAATGGCCCCAAGGAGGAAATGAATATTATTTGATCCTTAAAAAGGAATGAAATACTGATTCAGGCTACATCATGATGAGCCTTGAAAACATTATGCTAAGAGAAGGGAAGTAGTCACCAAAGGCCATATATGCATGATTCCATCCGTGCGAAATGTCCACAATAGGCAAATCCAGAGACAGAAAGTAGATCAGTGGGTTCCAGGGGCTGGGGAGAGGCAGAAATGGGGAGTGACAACCAAGGGGTACGGAGTTTCTTTTTAGGGTGAGGAAAATATCCCAACATTAATTGCGCTGTCGGTTGCACAACTTTTGTGAATAGAGTACTGAAAACTATTGAACTGTGCGTTTTAAAAAGATGAATATTACGATAACGTGAGTTACATCTCAATTAAAAAGTTATCCAAAACAAAACCTCTCCAAAATAGACAAAGAAGCGCTAGTGGGGAAAAAAGAGGAAGGCGATATTAGTCCTGGGAGCAGGAACAGCTGAAGAGGAGATGCCTTTTGAGCTGGTCCTACAGGGAAAGTTAGGAAGCAGAGGGGGATGGGTGTGGGTCTTCCAGATAGCAGGCGCCGCACATGCAGAGATGGCAAAGGCAGGTGTGCTGGGGGACCTACGGGGAAGTCAGACTGGTCCAAGCAAAAGGAGAGGGGAGAGGCGAGGGGAAGCGAGGTGGGCCTGCCCCAGAGCACTCTGTGGGCCGGGTGGGTGGCAGTGCCAGGGTCCTGGGGCTGCAGGAGGGTGAGCCAGCAACGCGCGGTGCCCGTAAGGCTGGGAGAGAGGCGGGCTGCAGCTAAGTTTCGCTTTCCTAGAAGCCTGAGACTCACGGGTTCCCTTGACGCGAGGTCACTGGAGTAAAACAGTGGAGGAAGCGTGTAATGCATCATTATCACAAGGGCAGAATACGCGCAGTAAAAGGAAAGTGAAACTGCAACCAGGGATCTTCAGCGCTGTAAGCGGAGGCCTGCCCGGGCTGGGTCCAGGCACCTGCCCCTGCGCCTTCCTGGAGATGCAGGAAAATTCCCTCGTCCAGACTTTCACATCAGGCTTCCTGTTAGAGCAGCTGGAGGGGGAGGGGGAGACCGGGTCCACCACGTCACCTGCCCCCGGCCCCCAGCGCACACGGGGCCCCGGCGTGCTGTGCTCAGGAGGCCTCGCCGGCGTCACTCCCGGATGGCACTGCGCTCGCAGCCCCCACCCCTGCGCCTGAGCTGCACGCCCTGATCCTGTCTGCTGATGGGCTGTTGAAAAATTCCTCTTGGAAGACGTCTACAGCGGGGACTGCGGGTCCCCCGCGTCGGGGATGACTCCTAAGCCTGGAGGCAGAGGGAAGAGAACCGCGCACGGTCCCTTCCTCCGTCCGACCTGCACAGGGGATTAGCTGCTGCCAGCTGCCCTGCTCCCCAGTCCCTTCCTTTGAAGGAAAGGGTGGCAGGGTCCCCACATAAATCTGGAAGTGGTGCCTCTGGTTTTCTGGCAGAGCCAGCCTGTTTCTCTCAGATCTGCTTGAAGTGGGAGGGGCACAGCGAGCGGAGGGCGACATTCTCATTTTATAGCCAGGAAACAGGCGCGGAGGCTTTGTGAGACTTGCCTGCAGCTGCACAGCAGCCCATGGTATGGTTGGGACCAGATCTGGAATCGCTGAATCCCAACCAAGACTCCCTTCTGCCTCAAGCAGAGCCATTTATGGCTTGACACGGAGGCAGATCACCTGAATGGTCCCCATTCCCCACAAAGTTCCCAACAAAAAAAGGACCAACTTGAACCCAAACAGCGGTTGAGATGGAGACTGACCACGAGAGGAGGGCACTTCCTAATCCCCGTTTCTTGCCCTAAACATCTTCCTGGCTTTCTGTTCAGGACCGCTCCTGACTCCCTCAAATGCCCTTGGATTCCGCTGACTTAAAGGATCAAATACATTTTAGCTCCTTCCCTGTTTCCCCCCAGGAGCATGTGCAGTCCTGGGGCTGACAGGGACTTGGAAGGAGGAGCCCAAGGGTCTTATTCCATTTTTTTTTTCTTTTTTGCTGTTAGAACACCACAGACTGGGCAATTTATAAAGAAAAGGGTTTCTTTGGTTCCCAGCTCTGTGAAGTCCAAGGGCACGGCACCGGCATCTAGTCAGGGCTTTCGTATTGAGTTATCCCAAGGTGGAAGGCAGAGGGTAGAAGGGAAGGTGGGGACTGAACTTCACCCTTTTATCAGGAACCCACTCCCTCAGTGGCTAGCCCACTCCTGCAACAATAATAGTATTTCACTCATGAGGGCAGAGCCTTCAAGGCCTAATCACCCATCTCTTAAGGTCTTCACAATGGTAATAAAATTTCAACACGAATTTTGGAGGGGACATTCAACCATAGCACTAAGTATTATATTGGAGGAAACAGACTGCCCATCCTTTCCCTAAATGGAGACTAAGAGGATATGACCATTGGCTAAAACGGGGGGAGGCAGGCCCTTGGGTTACCCTAAGGTAGGACCCTTTTAAAATATTTGTGAGGACGGAGGGTCCCATACCTGTGCAGCCAATGTGTGTTCTCCCAGCCACAAGGAGATGTCAGGAAGTGTGTATCCTCTTAGGGGGATGGGCTGGGGGCTGGCCTCTCAGAGGCCCGAGGCTGGCTTTTTCACCCCCAGTGAATGTATGAGGCCCAGAAATTTGATTCTGTCAGCACGCAGTGAGAGCAGCTGTCACCCCTACTTCTTGGGGTAAAGCTGAGAGAAGTGTGAAGTAGCCCACATGCCCATGGCAGCTGTAGAAAGGCCCGGCTGAGACTCCTGCTGTGAGGAGCGCAGTTGACAGACCCAGCCTGTCACGAGCTTCCCTCTGCCTCATCCTTCCTGACACCATGCTTCCCAGGGCTGCTTCCAGTCTTTGACGCGGGAGCACCAGGCAGAAGTAGCAAGTACGGGGCGGCGGTATCTGGGCATCCCCTTTCCTGGGGGATGTGGGATGCCCGTTATGGTGACATTGTCTAGAGGACTCCTTATCAGCCCAGCCCAACAATTCCCAGAATAGCGCCGCAGCCCTAGACTCTTCCTGTCCACGCTCTTTCCTTCCCCCTCCTTTCCCAGGCGTCTGAGTGCCACATTCACCAGCTCACCCCCCTGTACCCTTCACAGGCATCTCCCCCAGTCAATGTCTCATATGTCCAACTTTGTCTTGGTATCTGCTTCTGGGAAGACCCAACTTCTACAGTGTCCAGCGAGAGAACGGATGAGCTGCTGTGTGGCCACACAGTGAATGAGCTAGAGCTACGCGTGTCACGTAGACGAATCTCAAAAATACCACGTGAACTGGAAAAACCACATCGCAGAAGGGTGCTTCAGATAGAGCCCTGCTCCCAGCCCACCGGCTGCTCTGAGCACTTTACACGTAGTTATGCATTTGATGCTCACACCAACGCTCAGCGTCATCCCCACTTCGCAGATGAAAATATTGAGGTAAATCGCCTCACTGTGCCTTGATTTCCTCATCTGTAAGATGGGGATGACAATAATGCCTCCTTCATCAGATGATACTGAGAGCATTAAACAAGTGCAAAACGTTGAGTGTCACTCCTGCCGTATGGCTAGCTTCTTTCATGGCCGTTATTTGTATTTCCTGATTGATTCGATTTTCCTGTCTGGAAGGCCACATCTTCCATGGATATTTAATTGCTACTGTTGTAGGGTCTGTGTCTTGCTTATGGTTTTCTCTGGCTCTAAGGTCCTTCATACCAACAAAAGCTGGGAAATGGTCATGGGAGGAGATGGAGTGTCCGGGAGGGGCATGACCTGGTCATGAATTCTTTAGCTGAATGACATCAGAGGCACCAGGCCTCACAGTGGCCAGGTGGGCTTGTTCGTGTGCTTTCTGGGTGGGGAAAGAAGGGGCTGCCCAGGGCCAGGAAGCGAGGCTGCCAGGTGGGCTGAGGCCACCTGTGCCTGTCCCCGAGGCTGGTAGCCAATAGGAAGGAAGAAATGGCAACACAGCACCTAACTGTATGCTGGACCCTGTCCGTTCGAGCTCTGGTTTCATCCACACAACTGTCCCCTTTTCTGGTGGAAAACTGAGGTTACTGGAAGAGGAGGAGCCACCACGGAACTCAGGTCCATCTGGCTCTAGGTGAAAAGCTTTTGTTCTTTGAGACTGAACCTCATTCTGTTGCCCAGGCTGGAGTGCAGTGGTGTGATCTCGGCTCACTGCAGCCTCCGCCTTTTGGGTTCAAGCAATTCTCCTGCCTCAGCCTCCCAAGTAGCGGGAATTACAGGCATGCACCATCACGCCCAGCTAATTTTTGTATCTTTTGTAGAGTCAGAGTTTCACCATGTTAAGCAGGCTGGTTTCAAACTCCTGACCTCAAGTGATCCACCCGCCTTGGCCTCCTGAAGTGCTGGGATTCCAGGTGTGAGCCACGGCACCTGGCCTAGAGACGGGGTTTCACCATGTTGGCCAAGCTGGTCTCGAACTCCTGGCCTCTCTTCTTGGCCTCCCAAAGTGCTGGGATCACAGGTGGAAGCCAGTGGGCCCAGCCTTCCAGATGAAATTTTGATTCCTGCCCGGTGACTAGAAACCAGCCCATCTGTCTTTGGGGCACTCCCTGGGGACGTTCACGACAGTCCTTCTTGATCAAATCCACCGCACTGACCGGAAGGACCAAGAAGAAGGCTATCTTCTGGAAATCAGCAGGGCCACTTCCATAAGGCTTCCTGGGTCTGTTTGTTCACTCTGGAATAGCAGAAATTTAGCATGTTACTTTAGAGCAAAAATGTAATTTGCTTTATGTCCTTATCTCTAGGAATTTCCAGAGCCAAACTTACCCGAGTTCTGATAAAATATAAACAAAGCCCAGGTGGAACCTCAGCCTGGAGGCAGGTGAGACGCTTTCTCCTGAGCGACCACACACATCTGTATTGCGCGCCATTTCACTTAAAACACTTGTGAGGAGGGAGAGTCCCATACCTGTGAAACAAGTAGGTGTCCCTCAGGTAACCTCTGTTTTTATGCCACGTCTACTTTGAAGCAAGATTCACCACTTTTTCTTATTCTTCCAGAAGAAAATCTGTCCCCAGAGCGTCGGTGAGAGGAGCACATGTGATTGGAGAGGCCGGTGACTGTGGAGTGCTCTGCACGCCCTCCACTTCGCCCCACGGCGCTGCCACGTCCCTCTGCTTGGCTGTGCCGCCCTCTAGGGGATCTATTCCTTCCCTTTGCCCCTGGCATCCATCACCTTTGCTGGCTCCAGGCTGCAGCACCATGGTTTTCCCTCCACTAACCTCATTATCCCTTCTTTCTCATGCACGGTTTTGTCGCCACATCCATCTCCCTACCAAACAAACAAGGATGTCCGGTTACCTAGAGCAACACTTTCATAAGCTGTGGTCATCTCCATACATGCACAAAACATGCTTCACAAATTTCAATATGCGTTTGTAATTTTTTTTTTTATTTTTTTGAGACAGAATCTCGCTCTGTCGCCCAGGCTGGAGTGCAGTGGCATGATCTCAGCTCACTGCAACCTCCGCTTCCTAGGTTCAAGAGATTCTCCTGCCTCAGCCTCCCAAGTAGCTGGTATTACAGGCACATGCCACCAAGCCCAGCTAATTTTTGTATTTTTAGTAGAGACAGGGTTTCACCATGTTGGCCACTCTAATCTCGAACTCCTGACCTCAAGTGATCCGCCTGCCTCAGCCTCCCAAAGTGCTAGGATTACAGGCATGATCCACCGCGCCTGGTCGCGTTCATAATTAAAAAAAAAAAAAACTCTCAGAATATTAGAAAGAGAAACTTCAATTGGATAACGATATCTCTGAAAAAAATCTATAGCTAACACCACAGTGAATAAAGATTAAAAGATCACTTCCATTCAACATTATAGTGGGAGAGTCCTAACTTATGCAAGAAGGCCCCCACCAGAAAAGAAAAAGAGAAAAAGAAAAAAGAAAGAGAAAACAAAGGAAAAGCAGAGATACTGGAAAGAAATAACCAAATTGTGTTTTTTCCTCAGAAAACCTGATTATGTATAAAATCCTAAGGAATCTACCAAAAAAACTCTTAAAAACTAATATGGGAATTTGGCAAAGTCACAAGATACAAGTTCAATAAAAAAAATTGGTTGTAATAAAAATCATTTGTATTTAAATACACTAGCAGTGAACTATCTGAAAATGATATTAAAAATAATTCAATTTATAATAGCATCAAAAGAATAAAATATTTAGGAATAAATTTAACAAAAAAGTGCAATGATTGTACTCTAAAAACTACCCAAAAAATCACTGAAATAAATTAAAGAAAAGCTAAATAAGTGGAGAGACATCTGTGTTTATGAATTGGAAAACCTAATATTGCTATGATGGCAATATTCCCCAAAATTGATCTACAGATTCATCAAATTTCCCACCTGTCTATTTTGCAGAAATCAAGAAGTTGATTCTAAAATTCAAACAGAAATTCAAGTGACCCAAAACAGCTGAAATAATCTTGAGAAAAAAAAAACTAAGTTACAGTACTCACACTTCTTGATTTCAAAACTTACTTTAAAGCTACAGTAATCAAAAATGAGTAGTAATGGCACAAGGATAGTCATATTGTTTGATGGAATACAATTGAGAATCCAGAAATAAGCTGTTACATTTATGATCAATTGATTTTTGACAAGGCTGCCAAAACAATTCAACAGAGAAAAGAATGGTCTCTTCAAGTGGTGCTGGGACAACTGGATAGCCATATACAAAAGAATGAAGTTGGAGCCCTACATATGCAAAAACATACAAAAATTAACTCAAAATAAATCAAAGACTTCAATGTAAGAGCTAAAACTATGAAACTCTTAGAAAAAGCATGGGGGTAAATATTCATGACTTGGATTAGGGAATGGTTTCTTAGATATTACACAAAACTAGCTGGGTGTGGTGGCCCGTGCCTGTAGTCCCAGCTACTTGGGAGGCTGAGGCAGGAGAACGGTTTGAACCCAGGAAGCAGAGGTTGCAGCGAGCCTGAGATCGCACCACTGCACTCCAGCCTGGGGCAACAGAGCGAGACCTTGTTTCAGGATTAAAAAAAAAAAAAAAAAAAATATAAACATATATATATATATATATACACATATATATATGTGTGTGTGTGTGTGTGTGTGTGTGTATATATATATGACAACAAAAACACAAACAACAGAAAAAAAAAGACAAGATAAACTGGATTCCATCAAAATTAAACATTTTTGTTTACCAAAAGACACTACCCATATAGTAAAGAGATAAACTCACAAAATGAGGGAAAATATTTGCAAATTATATATCTAATAAGGGTCTAGTGTCAATAATATATTAAGAACTCCTACAACTCAATTTTAAAAAAAGCAAACAGCCCAGTTTTAAAATGGGCAAAGGAAGCTGGTCTTGATGGTGTGTCCCTGAAGTCCTAGCTACTCACAAGACTGTGGGGGACGACTGCTTGAGCTCAGGAGTTCTAGGTCACGGTGAGCTATGATGACATTACTGCACACCAGCCTGGGCGACAGAGCGGCTGACAGAGCGAGACTCCGTCTCAAAAAAAAAAAAAAAAATGGGTGCAGGGCGTGGTGGCTCACGCCTGTAATCCCAGCGCTTTGGGAGGCCGAGGTGTGCAGATCACCTGAGGTCAGGAGTTCGAGACCAGCCTGGCCAACATGGTGAAACTCTGTCTCTACTAAAAATACAAAAATTAGCTGAGCGTGGTGGCAGGCTCCTGTAATCCCAGCTACTCGGGAGGCTGAGGCAGGAGAATCGATTGAATCCGGGAGGCGGAGGTTGCAGTGAGCCGAGATTGCGCCACTACACTCCAGCCTGGGCAACAAAGAGTGAAACTCTATCTCAAAAAAAAAAAAGGATTGCCTATTTAATAAATGGTGCTGGGAAAACTGGCTAGCCATATACAGAAAACAGAAACTGGACTCCTTCCTTACATGTTATACAAGATTGTATACACCTTATATAATCTTTCTTATACTCCTTCCTTACACCTTATATAAGATTGTATACACCTTATACAGAAATTAACTCAAGATGGTTTAAAAACTTAAATGTAAAACCTAAAACCATAAAAACTCTAGAAGAAAACCTAGGCCATGATATGCAGGGCATAGTCATGGGTAAAGATGACATGAATAAAACACCAAAAGCAACTGCAACAAAAGCCAGAATTGACAAATGGGATCTAATTAAACTAAAGAACTTCAGCTCAGCAAAAGAAACTATCATCAGAGTGAACAGGCAACCTACAGAAGGGGAGAACATTTTTGCAATCTTTCCATCTGACAAAGGTGTAATAACCAGAATCTACAAGGAGCTTAAACAAATTTACAAGAAAAAAACAAACAACCCTATGAAAAAGTAGACGAAGTATATGAACAGACACTTCTCAAAAGAAGACATTTATGCGGCCAACAAACGTATGAAAAAAGCTCATCATCACTGGTCATTAGAGAAATGCATATCAAAACCACAATGAGATACCATCTCACACCAGTTAGAATGGCAGTTATTAAGTCTGGAAACAACAGATGCTGGTTAAGGATGCAGAGAAATAGGAACACTTTTACATTGTTGATGGGAGTGTAAATTAGTTCAAACATTGTGGAAGACAGTATGGTGATTCCTCAAGGATCTAGAACCAGAAATGCTATTTGACCCAGCAATCCCACTACTGGATATATACCTAAAGGATTACAAATCATTCTACTATAAAGACACATGCACACATATGTTTATTGCAGCATTATTTACAATAGCAAAGGCTTGGAACCAACCCAAATGTCCATCAATAATATATAGACTGGATAAAGAAAATGTGGCACATACACACCATGGAATACTATGCAGCCATAAAAAAGAATGAGTTCATGTCCTTTGCAGGGACGTGGATGAAGCTGGAAACCATCATCCTCAGCAAACTAACACAGCAACAGAAAACCAAACACGGCATATTCTCACTCATAAGTGGGAGTTGAACAATGAGAGCACATGGACACAGGGAGGGGAACACCACTCACCGGGGCCTGTTGTGGGGTGGGGGACATGGGGAGGGAGAGCATTAGGACAAATACCTAATGCATGCGGGGCTTAAAATCTAGATAATGGGTTGATAGGTGCAGCAAACTACTGTGGCACATGTATGCCTATGTAACAAACCTGCATGTTCAGCACATGTATTGAAGAAGAAGAAGAAGAAGAAGAAGAAGGAGAAGGAGAAGGAGAAGGAGAAGGAGAAGGAGGGGGAGGGGGAGGGGGAGGGGGAGGGGGAGAAGAAGAAAAGATTAAAAAATAAAAGAAAAAAAAAGGAATCTGTGCTCACCAACTTCGACAGTCATTTGACTAGAGCAATGGTTCAGGAGTCTGACTCACCAGTGGATCACAAATCAATCAGGAGTGAAGACTAAAGGCTTCAGCGATGCACACTCAGGATGCTGGATGGGAAGCCCGGGAGTCCAACGATGAATCTGATTGATACGCGTTGGCTGTGTCCCCACCCAAATCTCATCTTCAACTGTGGTTCCTGTAATCCCCTAGTGTGATGGGAGGGACCCGGTGGGAGGTAATTGAATCATGGGGGTGGTTACTTCCATGCTGCTGTTCTGATGATAGTGAGTGAGTTCTCATGAGATCTGATGGTTTTATAGGGGGCTTTCCCCCAACTTTGCTCTGCGCTTCTCCTTGCTGCTGTCATGTGAGGAAGGAGGTGTGTTTGCTTACCCTTCCATCATGACTGTAAATTTCCGGAGACCTCCCCAGCCCTGTGGAACTGCGAATCAATTAAACCATTTTCCTTTATAAATTACCCAATCTTGGGCGGTTCTTTATCACAGTGTGAGAACGGACTAATACACTGATCCTATCTGAGTCACAGCACCTTAATTGTTAAAGAAGAATCAATAAATGGTACTTGTTCAAGGCAGGAAGGCAGACCAGACTTTATTCAAAACCTGTTTCTTTTATTCAGGGTATAGGTGTAGGCTCTACTGCAATGGGCCTCTGCAGCAGGGATGAGAGAGTGGGCCTGATTCCAAATGTAACAAGGAAAAGGCAAATGCATAGCTACCCAGGGCAGATGGGGTTCAGTGGCTGGAAAACTACTAAGAGGAAGCCTCAGGGGTCAGAGGGCTTCTGTCTAAACCCACCTCACAGGCCAGGGTGATGGGACATCGCCTTGGGGTTGGGGAAGATGAGGAACCTGATCTGATATCAAGGGTGATCAGATAATGAGGGTGGGGGTTCTGCCTAAACCAACTTAGCAGGGTTCTTGCTAAAACTGGACAATGCAGACATGAACACAGAAACCTAAAAGGCAAGGCCTAATTGAGAAGATGGTTCTGAAGAAAATAAATTTCTGTTTTTGTTTGTTTGTTTGAGACAGAGTCTCACTCTGTTGCTCAGGCTAGGGTGCACTGGCGCTATCTCAGCTCACTGCAACTTCCACCTCCCGGGTTCAAGCAATTCTCCTGTCTCAGCCTCCCAAGTAGCTGGGACTACAGGCGCCCACCACCACACCTGGCTAATTTTTGTATTTTTAGTACAGAAGGGGTTTCACCATATTGGTCAGGCTGGTCTCAAACTCCTGACCTCAGGTGATCCACCCTCCTCGGCCTCCCAAAGTGCTGGGATTATAGGCGTGAGCCGCTGCGCCCAGCCAAGTTCTTTTGTTTAAGCCACCCAATCTGTGATGTTTATTATGGCAGCCTGAGAAGATTAACACATTTTCCTAGACTCAGGCACTGGCTTGATTCTAATTTCTCTTTACAAAGAGTACCTTTGTGAAAAGAATTCTTTCCCTTTGTGTTATTTCCCTGAGTATATTTGTGGTGATGTCATTTTCTCAGACTCTAGAATAGTAACTACTGGGGGGAAGACAACTTTCCTTCTACTCTTTGAAGATTTGATATTTGAGTCTCTGAGAAAAATGAAAACACCTGACAGTAGACAGCTTAACGGGAGGAAAAGCATACAAATTTATTACATGCATACACACGGGAGTCTCACAAAATGTAAGACTCAAAGAAAGGCCAGAAGATTGAAGTTTGTTTGTTTGTTTGAGATGGAGTTTCGCTCTTATTGCCCAGCTGGAGTGCAATGGCATGATCTCGGCTCACTGCAACCTCCGCCTCCCGGGTTCAAGCAATTCTCCTGTCTCAGCCTC
This sequence comes from Piliocolobus tephrosceles, assembly GCF_002776525.5. NCBI lineage: Eukaryota > Metazoa > Chordata > Mammalia > Primates > Cercopithecidae > Piliocolobus > Piliocolobus tephrosceles. The sequence continues at coordinate 107,408,248 of NC_045448.1, forward strand.
CCGAGTAGCTAGGATTACAGGCATCCCACCACCATGCCTGGCTAATTTTTGTATTTTTAGTAAAGATGGTGTTTCACCATGTTGGCCAGGCTGGTCTCGAACTGCTGACCTCAGGTGATCCACCTGCCTCAGCCTCCCAAAGTGTTGGGATTACAGGCGTGAGCCACCACACCCGGCCTCAAGTTTTTATAGCATTGGAATAGGGTTTTGAACTTCTGGCTGCAGTGAGTTATGACATCAGATGGTGGCAGATGGTGAAGATGGTGACAAGCTGTGAGAGGGAGGGAGAAGCAATGCACAGTGAATAAAATGTCTTATGGGCATGGTGGTTCATGCCTGTAGTCCCAACACTTTGGGAGGCCAAGGCAGGAGGATCGCTTGAGCCTAGGAGTTCAAGACCAGCCTGGGCAACATGGTGAGACCCCCATCTCTAAATTTTTTTTTTATTTAGCCAGGCATGATGGTGCATGCCGCTAGTTCCAGCTGCTCAGGAGGCTGAGGTAGGAGGATCGATTGCCTGAACCCAGGAGCTCAGGAGTTCAAGGCTGCAGTGAGCTATGATCATGCCACTGCACTCCAGCCTAGGTGACAGAGCAAGATCCTGTCTCAAAAAAAAAAAAAAAAAAAAAGTCTTATTATGCAGCTAAATTCTCAGGTAATCTTGAACTGCCTGCAGAATAGTGATGGCTTGTGACAGTCTCTGTCTGGGCAGGTGCCTAGTCTCTTTCTGTGATATGATCCTTCCTAGCCCTGATTTCGACACCTAAGGGGTCCTAGAGAAAGCTTCTGCTTGCATCCACTGTTGATTAATGTAGATTTCCTTTATGGATGTAAATTTCTTTTACGAAAGGACAGCTTTTCAGAGCTACCCCTGTGCCTGCAGGCTCTCTGAATAGCCATCTTGAAATACGTCAAAGAAGCCTATTTTGGGATGGCATACCTTAGTCTCTAATCTAATACATGTGTTATAACCACTCTACAAGTTCTTATGGGGCCACAGGAGGAGAATGCTAAGATGGGGCTGCTCTGCCCAATCCCAGGGGAACAATCAACAGGCCTACAGTTGCAGCAGTGGAATGGTCCGCCTGGTCCCCAGCCCCGGACATTGCCCCATTCTCCTGACCCCTCGCTTCTCTAAACCTCCCTCTAACTCTGTCTTCTGGACCCATGTGTCTGCTGGGTGTAGAGCACCCAGCACTTGGAACCAGTGAGTATCATATGTTAAGGAAAAATTGTTGGGCGTGGACCAACCACCCACCCCATGCCAGCCAGAGCCTGTCTCTTGTTTGTTTACCGACTACACGCCCTATCCGAACCAAGCTTCTGGCTCTTGTCCTCTAAGTGGCACTGTTACAGCGGAAACACAACACGGAATAAAGGAGCTTATTCTTTTTTCCTTCTTATTTATTTATTTAGAGACAGGGTCTTGCTCCATCACCCAGGCTTGAGTGCAGTTGTTACAGGAAAGGGGTTCCGATCCAGACTCCCAAGAGAGGGTTCTTGGATCTCGTGCAAGAAAGAATTCAGGGCGAGTCTTCAGCGCAAAGTGAAAGTTTATTAAGAAAGTAAAGGAATAGGCCGGGCGCGTGGGCTCACACCTGTAATCCCAGCACTTTGGGAGGCCGGCGGATCACAAGGTCAGGAGATCGAGACCATCCTGGCTAACACAGTGAAACCCCGTCTCTACTAGATATACAAAAAATTAGCCGGGCGTGGTGGCGGGTACCTGTAGTCCCAGCTACTCAGGAGGCTGAGGCAGGAGAATGGCGTGTACCCGGGAGGCGGGGCTTGCAGTGAGTCGAGATGGCGCCACTGCAGTCCAGCCTGGGTGACAGCGAGACTCCAAGACTCTGTCTCAAAAAAAAAGAAAGTAAAGGAATAAAAGCATGGCTACTCCATAGACAGAACAGCCCCGAGGGCTGCTGGTTGCCCATTTTTATGGTTATTTCTTGATGATGTGCTAAACAAAGGCTGGATTATTCATGCCTATCTTTATTAGATCATATGGGGTAACTTCCTGTGTTGCCATGGCATCTGTAAACTGTCATGGCGCTGGTGGGAGTGTAGCAGTGGGGACGACCGTCACTTTTGTGGCCATCTTGGTTTTGGTAGGATTCAGCCAGCTTCTTCACTGCAAACTATTTTATTGGCAAGGTCTTTATGACCTGTATTTTGTGAGGACCTCCTGTCTCATCCTGTAACTTGGAATGGCTTAACTGCCTGGGAAAGCAGCCCAGCAGGGTTCCACCTCATTTTACCCAGCTCTTAGTCAAGATGGAGTTGCTCTGGTTAACATACCTCAGACACAGTGATGCGATCTCAGCTCACTGTAGCCACTGCCTCCAGGTTCAAGCGATACTCATGCCTCAGACTCCCGAGTAGCTGGGGTTACAGGTGCATGCCACCACACCCAGCTAATTTGTGTACTTTTTAGTAGAGATGAAGTTTCAGCATGTTGCCCAGGCTTGTCTCAAACTCCTGGACTCAAGCGATCATCCTCCCTTGGCCTCCCAAAGTGTTGGAATAAAGGCATGAGCCACCGTGCCCAGCCGTGGTGTCTCTTCTTACAAGGTCACTCAGCCTGCAAAACAGGGTCCCACCCTCATGACTTCACCTCATTTAACCCTGATTGCTTCCTTATAAGCCCTATCTCCCAATATAGTCACACTGGTGGTGAGGGTATCAACAGGAATTTGCATGTGAAGGGGAGAAAAAAATGAAATGTGTAATTTATTTTCTCAACCCTCATAAGTTCCTAGCTGGGACAACTCTGTAACAAAAGACAGATCAATAGGAAAAAAGGATTGGGTGTGGTGGCTCCCGCCTGTAATCCCAACACTTTGGGAGGCCGAGGAGGGCAGATCACTTGAGGTCAGGAGCTCAAGACCGGTCTGGCCAACATGGTGAAACCCCATCTTTACTATAAATACAAAAATTAGCTGGGTGTGTAATCCTAGCTACTAGGGAGGTTGAGGCAGGAGAAAAAAAAAAAAAACAGGAAAAAAAGGAATATAATTTTTTTTGGTGTGGATGTACAAATTTATTGACGTGAATATGAACACAAGAGACACATACAAAATATAAGACTCAAAGGAGGAGTCAAGCTACTGAAGTTTTTACATCATCCTGAGGTTACAGAGGTGGAGACACAGGTTACCGGAAAGTGTGCCTAATGAAGGCTGTCTTGTGGTTCAGATGAAAGTATCCCTCAGCTGGGCATTGTGGCTAATGCCTGTAATCCCAGCACTTTGGGAGGCCGAGGCAGGAGAATCGCTTGAGCCCAGGGGTTTGAGACCAGCCCTGGCAACGTAGTGAGATTCCATGCCTGAAAATAATTTTTAAAAATTAGCTGGGCATGGTGGTGTGCAACCTGTAGTTCCAGCTACTCGGGAGGCTAAGGTAGGAGGATCCTTAGAGCCTGGGAGTTTGAGGCTGCAGTGAGCTTTCATTGCACTACTGCCCTCCAGCCTGGGCAACAGAGCAAGACCCTGTCTCAAAAAATAAATAAATAAATAAATAAATAAATAAATAAATAAATAAATAAA
>NC_045448.1:107414149-107431615 GCF_002776525.5 Piliocolobus tephrosceles
AGACAGAGAGACAGAGAGAGACAGAGAGACAGAGAGAGACAGAGAGAGACAGAGAGACAGAGAGAGAGACAGAGAGAGACAGAGAGACAGAGAGAGAGACAGAGACAGAGAGTGACAGAGAGACAGAGAGAGACAGACTGACAGAGAGACAGAGATAGAGAGACAGAGAGACAGAGAGACAGAGAGACAGAGACAGAGAGTGACAGAGAGACAGAGAGACAGAGAGACAGAGACAGAGAGTGACAGAGAGACAGAGTGACAGAGAGACAGAGAGAGAGAGAGAGAGACTGGTCATAAGGGAGTCAGCACTAGAGAGGAGAGAGAGAGACAAAGAGAGAGAGAGCGAGAGACAGAGAGAGAGAGAGAGAGACAAAGAGACAGAGAGAGACAGAGAGACAGAGAGACAGAGAGAGAGACAGAGAGACAGAGAGAGTGACAGAGACAGAGACAGAGAGAGTGACAGAGAGACAGAGAGAGAGAGACAGAGTGACAGAGAGACAGAGACAGAGAGACAGAGAGAGAGACAGAGAGACAGAGAGTGACACAGAGACAGAGAGAGAGACAGAGAGACAGAGACAGAGAGTGACAGACAGACAGAGAGAGTGACAGAGTGACAGAGAGACAGAGAGAGCAAGAGACAGAGAGAGAGACAGAGAGTGACAGAGAGACAGAGAGTGACAGAGAGACAGAGACAGAGAGAGAGACAGAGACAGAGAGACAGAGAGAGACAGAGAGACAGAGAGAGAGTGACAGAGAAACAGAGAGAGTGACAGAGAAACAGAGAGAGTGACAGAGAGACAGAGAGACAGAGATAGAGAGTGACAGAGAGAGAGAGAGACAGAAGGACAGAGACAGAGACAGAAAGACAGAGAAAGGCAGAGAGAGCGACAGAAAGAGACAAAGAGAGACAGACAGAGAGCGAGGGAGAGAGAGAGAATTTCCTGACTGACTCTCCAAAAAGAGCCAGTAGAGATGCTTTTATTAGACAAAGCACAGGAGTTGACATCGGGGTAGGGCGAGCAGGCTAAGCTGGGCAGACCTCATAACGGGTAGGGTGTGCAGGTCAGCATATTCGATTGCCATGGTTATCATGGTCAGGATAACCGTGACCCATTAACAATAATGGGCCACCTGGTGGTCTGGCTGGCAGCAACAAAGCTTTAAATCAATTGTTCAGAATTCCTTCCTGGGATGGGGACACTGTGCAACCTTGGTTATCTCCTAAGGCCAGTTCCTGGAATTTTTTCTTTTTTTTTTGAGATAGGGTCTTGCTGTATTGCCCAGGCTGGAGTGCAGTGGCACCATCATGACTCACTGCAGACTTGACCTCCCTGGGCTCAAGTGATCCTCCCACCTCGGACTCCTGCGTAGCTGGGACTACATATGTTTGTCACTATGCTCAGCTAATTTTTGTATTTTTTTGGAGACACAGGGTTTTGTTATGTTGCCCAAGCTGGTCTAAAACTTACGGACTCAAGCGATCTGCCTGCCTTGGCCTCCCAAAATGCTAGCATTACACATGTGAGCCACTGCTCCTGGCCAGAGCTCTTTCAGTAAACGGCACGGTTAAACATTATGGCATGCGTGGAGTAGTGGTGTGGGTTCTGTGATCCGTGGGAATGCTGCAGTGGGGCTGAGCTGAAGCCAAGTCTTATCTCTACTCTGTCTCAGTACTCTCACTCCAGCTATTACCGAGCAAATGGGCTTGCTGCCTGACCGCACAGAAGCCAACACTCCTGTTTCAGCTTTGAGAAAAGAAAAGCTTCATTGTGAGGCAGACCAGCAAGGAGACAGGAAGCACAGCGCAAATGTATCTGTCCAATTTGGGGTGTGGGGTGCTTTTTAAGGGGTCAGAGGGCAAAGGAAAGTATTTAGGAATGTTGGCTTGGCAGGGTCTGATCGGAGGGCTTCAAATTTAACCATTTATGGTAAGGTATGTTGAGGCAGATTTTAGCCCCAGATCTTCCAGGCCCACGGACCCCTTGCTTTTGAAACGGTTCCAGCGTTCAGGTTCTGGTCATGTCCCAGTCCTGTTGGTTCTGCAGGAAGAAATCACTGGTTCCGGTGCTGTTAGAGGTCAAAGCTTTTTCTATTGTGCCCAGACTACACGACTTGCAGTTTTGGCTTGGTTATACCTACAAGGTACCTTGACATTCTCTTATCAACAGAGTAGGCTCGGTTTGGTCTGGTTCTGTGATTACGCCACTTCTCGTATCCTTTCAAATAACCATTTGAGGCCGGGTGCGGTGGCTCACACCTGTAACCCCAGCACCTTGGGAGGCCGAGGCAGGAGGATCACTTGAGGTCAGGAGTTCAAGACCAGCCTGGCTAACATGGTGAAACCCCAACTCTATTAAAAATACAAAAACTAGCCAGTCAAGGTTGCGGGAGCCTGTAATCCCGGTTACCCAGGAGGCTCAGGCAAGAGAATCATTTGGGCCCGGAAGGCAGGGGTTGCAGTGAGCCGACATCGTGCCATTGCACTCCAGCCTGGACAATGGAGCAAGACTCTGTCTCAAACAAACAAACAAACAAAAACAAAACAAAAAAACCCCAGCCGTTTCGTTACAGTTTGAGAGAGTCTGAGAGGCTGAAAGGATTGGGTCCTTTCTGTGTGGGTGTTGATTCACAGAGTTGACATCATTGTCCGGGGCCACTCTGGGGGAGCTGGCCCCTGCAGTCCCTGAGGCTAAGTCTGGGCGTGAAAGGCTGGCTTTGGCTGGCACACTGGGACCACTGTTCTCAGCCAACAGATGAAACCCAGCCAGTTGGAAGAGGCCCATTCAACCCCAGTGTTTACACATGAGGAGCTGGGGGCCAGGGCGACAGGAAGTGACTTGCCCATGTCACCGGAGCTGGTAGCAGAGCCAGTGCTTGGTAGGGGATGGCAGCCCCAGGCGATGGAGGCACCCCATTTCCAGTGCGGCTGCTTCGTGCCTGCTGGTGACTTGCCGTTTGGAACCTTCATTCGCGGGACAGAAGCTAAATCTGCGCCCTCTGCCGTCCTCTCCGAGGAAGTGCCTGTATTTGGTGAGAACTGGGGTGAGAGAGGCTCCAAGATGCTCCTTGGCAGAAGTTTCCAGTAATTGGCTGGGAGGAGGCTCACTCCACCTAAGCAGAAGCAGGCGGGGGTAGGGAACACAGCGTGCACAAAATAGCAAATGCACACTGATTATTGAGAAGAAAGGAGAGGGGGTGGATTTGGTGAGCTGGAGGTGGTCTCCTCGCATATCTGTTGGGATGTCTGCAGCCATGAGCAACAGGAAACCTAATTCCAGTGACCTAAACAAGGAGGCTTTGTCCTCCCACATCACAGGCAGCCCTGAGGCAGGGCAACTCCGGGTCGGCAATTTGGTACCATCAAGAGTCATAAATCATGGATGGGGATGGAGGCTCATGCCTGTAATCCCGGCACTCTGAGGGGCTGAAGCGGGAGGATCACTTGAAGCCAGAAGTTGGAGACCAGCCTGGGCAACATAGCAAGACCCTATCTCTAAAAAAAAAAAAAAAAAATGCATAAAAAATTGGCCAGGTGTAGTGGCACATGCCTATACTCCCAGCTACTTGAGAGGCTGAGGCTGAGGCAAGAGGATAGCTTAAGGCCAGGAGTTTGAGGCTGCAGTGAGCTATGATCATGGCACTGAAATCCAGCCTGGGTAACTGAGCAAGACCCCCACACTCTAAAAAAAGAACCATAAGTCATACCATCACTTTGTACTCCAACAATTTATACAACTATAAATTATCGATGTACAATTTTTAAAAAACAGGAGGGAAAAAAGCGTCCTTCCCCCTCGGCCATCCTCAGCATGCAGCCTGCCCCCACCTCCCATGCCTGCCACATGGCAGCTGCAAGCCCACGCCGACAGCCAGCTCTGCCAGGAAGATTCGCTGTGAGTTTCTTTAAGAAACTATCCCCCATCGACCGGGTGCTGTGGCTCACGCCTGTAATCCCAGCACTTTGGGAGGCCGAGGTGGGCGGATCACAAGGTCAGGAGATCGAGACCATCCTGGCTAACATGGTGAAACCCCGTCTTTACTAAAAAATACAAAAAACTAGCCAGGCGAGGTGGCGGGCGCCTGTAGTCCCAGCTACTCGGGAGGCTGAGGCAGGAGAATGGCGGGAACCTGGGAGGCGGAGTTTGCAGTGAGCCGAGATTGCGCCACTCCACTTCAGCCTGGGGGACAGAGCGAGACGCCGTCTCAAAAAAAGAAAAACAAAATAGCTTCATGGACCCATGGCTCAGTTTATACCAATGATCATAGTTATTTTTCCATGCAGAGTCTGCAATTCACTCTAGCAATGGGAGTCTTCTATCTGTGGCTTCTTCGCATCCCTTTCCAACATTACCTGAGACAAGGAGAGAGCTTCCCTTCTTTCTAACATCAGCAGCATGTTCCAGGCTTACTTTACTTCTTGGGTGTCCTGACATCTTGTGTTGACACCCTTCCAACAAACTCTGATTTCCTTTAGAGGAGAACAGCATAGTGGGCCCAAATCTGCGTGAGAAGATAAGTGTTCCTCCCCTCTGGAGGATGCAGCATTCAAGACATCGTCGTGGAAACACAGACCAGACCCTCACCGGATACCAAAGCTGCTTGGACCTACCTGCCTCCAGAACCGTGAGAAACACATTTCCATTTATTATAAATGACTCAGCCTCAGGTATGCTGTCACAGCAGCACAAAGGTAAACAAATATAAGTAAATACTGTTTCAAAAACAGTAAAAAGCAGGAAGAGTCCTAGAAGCCCAGAGCGGGTCGACAGCCTCACAGATGGGACCTCCCTGGTGCCAGCTATTAAGTCAAGGTCTCTCAGCTCCAAACCCACCTACTCTTCTCCACTGGGCAATGCGGGGTCTGGCCCTGCAAACCATACTTCTGCTTTGCCAGACACTCCCTGTTAGGCTATCCCAAGAGGCATTTGAGGGAGACTGTGGGGCAGGAGGAAAAGGGACTGGACCCTTCCTGTCTGCTTCCCACCCGGAGAGCGTGCCCTTGCAACACTTCCTTACCCTGGCATTGTCAGTTCCTTCCCGCCGCAGCCGTTTGCAGATTTCCCGACACTCGTAGAGCCCTCCTCATTGTGCTCCTTGAAGACACCAGCACCAGCGGAGCCGCGGGGTCAGAGTTGTAGCTCTTCAAAGTCTCTAAATCTTTCTCTTTCTTCTCTGAGTTTCCCAGCCCTAGAGGTGGTGCTTGCTTCCAGCCACTGCTACTTCCCTGATACCTCAGACTTCCGGTTTTGTCCTTTCGGCGGTCGAAAACTCTATACCTGTAACAAGTCTTTTTTGTTATTATTATGCTTTATGTTCTAGGGTACATGTGCACAACGTGCAGGTCTGTTATATATGTATGCATGTGCCATGTTGGTGTGCCGCACCCATTAACTCATCATTTTATAGTTAATTATCTGTTCAAATCACAGGTTCCTGTCACCTGGCTTCATCCCTTTTTTTTTTTTTTTTTGTGAGGCGGAGTCTCGCTCTGTTGCCCCGGGTGGAGTGCAGTGGCTGGATCTCAGCTCACTGCAAGCTCCGCCTCGCGGATTTACACCATTCTCCTGCCTCAGCCTCCCGAGTAGCTGGGACTACAGGCGCCCGCCACCTCGCCCGGCTAGTTTTTGTATTTTTAGTAGAGACGAGGTTTCACCGTGTTAGCCAGGATGGTCTCGATCTCCTGACCTCGTGATCCGCCCATCTCGGCCTCCCAAAGTGCTGGGATTACAGGCTTGAGCCACCACGCCCGGCCACCCATCCCTATTTTTGACAGGAGATGACTGAGACCAGAGGGAATCTTTTAAGGCAATGTCAATTATTCAGTACTTTCATTTATCTGTAAGAACAGGGAGATAGATGATTCCCCTCACTGGGCTTCCATTTTGACAGAAAGCAGAGGTTCTCATGTGTTTTGCCAGAGACACCCACTGGGTAGCCGAATGGCTCAGCCTCAGCAGATTCGATTCCTCTTCCACAGTGGCCGCATCTCCTCTGGGCGCCATGAGATTCTGTCTTTCCTCCTGATTGCTCCTTCAGCTAGAAGAGGGAGGTCAGCTCTGTTCCTTCACCTTTCTCTTCTAGGACAGTCTGTTTTCTGGTTCTGAAATTTGTTTTGTTTTGTTTTTTTTTTGGAGACAGAAGCTCACTCTGTTACCCAGGCTGGAGTGCAGTGGCATGGTCTCATCTCACCGCAACCTCCACGTCCCGGGTTCAAGTGATTCTCCTGCCTCAGTCCCGCAGGAAGGCTGGGATTACAGGTGCCTGCCACCATGCCAGGCTAAATTTTGTATTTTTAGTAGAGACAGGGTTTCACCACGTTGGTCAGGCTGGTCTCGAACTCCTGACCTTAGATGATCCACCTGCTGCCTCAGCCTCTCAAAGTGCTGGGATTATAGGCGTGAGCCACCGCGCCTGGCCCTGCAATATTTTTATTTCTGAGGAAGTGTCATTAGGTCTCACTTGGCTGGGCACAGTGGCTCACAACTGTAACCCCAGCACTTCAGGAGGCCGAGGCGGGTGGATTGCTTGAGCCCAGGAGTTTGAGACCAGCCTGGGCAACATGGCAAAACAAAACCCCATGTTTACAAAAAATTAAAATATTAGCCTGGCATGATGGCACACGCCTGTAGTCGAAGCTACTCAGGAGGCTGAGGTGGGAGGACTGCTTGAGCCCCGGAGGCTGAGGCCGCAGTGAGCGATGATTGTGCCACTGCACTCCAGCCTGGGTGACAGGGCAGGACCCTGCCTCAAAATAAATACATAAATGCATAAATTCTGTTTGGAAAGGCTGCTGGGAACTTGGGATCAGAACACCTTGAACAACTTGCCCCCAAGCCTTCTGAAAAGCAGGGAAATCTGGGAGACTGTTCTATTTCCTTTCTGGGGAAATAAAATCAGCTTGTTTAGCAGCGCCTCTAAAGGAAACTTCCAGCCACCATCCCGACGGAACAAAGGACGTTTGTGTTCATTGGAAATGCGACCGTCACTGCCCACTGCCACTCCGCACAAAGTCTGAATTGTCACAGCAGAGATGTGGGGGGGACGTCATAAATGAGAAGAGACGTTGAGTCTAGAATGAACAGAGTGTTGAGATGTCAACCCATTGACAGAGTCACTGCTGGCAGTTCCACCAGAGAGACACAAATATGATATTGTTCCATTTAATCTGATAAAGGTTTTACCCTGCTGATTTGAGGGTTTACTCGTGTGAGAAATCTTACAAAGATATACAAATGAAAAATCACAACCTTTTATTTCATAAGTCATTTTTATGGAAAATATAAAATTCAATGAACTCAGGACTGTTGGAAGAATCCAAGAAGAGTTCTGGGGACAGTCCATCCCAAAGGGGAGCACTTTGTGCCTAGTCAGACGTCCACAGTGCATCCAGCACACATGACATGCAGCCGAGCAGACAGTCTCTGCTTTGCTTAATAAACAGAATCATTGGCCGGGCGCGGTGGCTCAAGCCTGTAATCCCTATGGGCTGCAGAACCAGGAGCCAATTAAACCTCTATAAATGACCCAGTCTCAGGTATTACTTTTCAGCAATGTAAGATAATACACACACATGCAAGGACTAATACACACACACACACACACACACACACACACACACACACACACCACAGCTGGTGGAGAGTGACCATTCGGTAGAGGCAGGAGTGAAGTCAGCAGGCAAACCCCCAAGACAACAGTGACAAATGTCACGGGAATGACACAGCAAAGGTTGCTGCATTAGAAGCAGAACAACACACCCAAATGGTTCAAGCAGGTGACCAGCGGTAGGAACTTAGAAGCAGTTCTCTTGCCTCGCAGCTCCCCATTTTTCTGCTGCTTCTGCTTAATGGAACATTCCGGCATTTGTGCATGAACTTAAGGTGACCCACATCCGATTTCCTTATCTATACTCCTGGGCTCTGGTGAGCCTCCTTATACATACTGTCAGTTGCTGCCTGTCTCTCTCACTCGCTTTCTCTCTCTCTTTCTGCCTGACCCTTTGTTCCTGCTTCGTGTGAGCCAGGGACAGGAGACATCCTCCTGACTCGCTGTGCCTTCCCTGCCCAGGATCTGAAAGTAACAAATCTTTGAGCTTGTTACTGATTATGGTGTACTGCGCCCTCCATCTGAAGAACCAGGGGCCACCCCAGGCCGAATTGTCTCTGGGATGCCAGGGAGAACATAAGGCCAGGCTCCTAGCGCCAGAGCAATGGGCAGGCAGGCATAAACTGGACATGGGTCAGACAAAAGTGACAAGGGTGTCTGCCAGTCTAAACAAGTTTCCCAGTGAGGGACACCTGGCCATGGGTCAGACAGCTAGGCAGCAGGCTCTCCACAGTTAGAAGTAATGAAAGGCACAGTGTAAACACCCACATCCTGCTCCTGTTTATTTCGTGTTAGGGCAGTGTTGCTAGGCCCTGTGGTACTGGATCCCCAGTTTAGCTGGGGGCTTTCAAAACAGTAAAATACTGGGTTAAAAAAAATACTTAAAGGCCAGGTATGGTGGCTCACACCTGTAATCCCAACACTTTAGGAGGCCAAGGCAGAAGGATTCCTTGATGCTGGGAATTCAAGACCAGTCTGGGCAATATAGACTCCATCTCTACAAAACTTTCTTTTTTAATTAGCTGGGCATAGTGGCCTGTGCCTGTTGTCCTAGCTACTCCAGAGGCTGAGGCAGGAGGATCACTTGAGCCCAGAGGTTCAAGATTACAATGAGTTATGATGATGCCACTGCACTCCAGCCTGGGCAACCGAGTGAGACACTGTGTATTAAAAAAAAAAAATCAAAACAAAACAAAAGCCCCAAACTTAAAGATACTGGAAATCAGACAGAAACCAGAAAAGCTTTATTTATTTTTTATTTTTTCAAGACAGGATCTTGCTCTGTAGCTCAGGCTGGAATGAACTGGTGCAATCACAGCTCATTGCAGCTTCAACCTCCTGGGCTTAGGTGATCCTCCCACCTCAGCCTCCTGAGTAGCTGGGACTACAGGGCCATGCCACCATGCCTGGCTAATTTTTGTATTTTTTGTAGAGATGAGGTCTCACCACAATGCCCAGGCTGGTCTCGAACTTTTGGGCTCAAATGATCCTCTGGCCTCAAGTTCCCGAGGTGCTGGGATTACAGGCATAAGCCACTGCACTCAGCCATTGTTGTTTTTTGTTCCTTGAGACAGGGTCTGGGTCTGTCGCCCAGGCTGAAGTGCAGTGGCACAATCGCAACTCACTGCAGCCTTGAACTCCTGGGCTCAAGCCATCCTTCCACCTCAGCCTCCCAAGTAACTAGGACCACAGGCGCGTGATGCCACGCCTGGCTAATTTTTTTTGTTTTTCAGACGGCGTCTCACTGTTGCCTAGGCTGGTCTCAAACTCTGGGGCTTAAGTGATCCTACTGCCTCGGTCTCCCTAAGTGCTCGGATTATAGACCTGAGCCACCATACCCTGCCTCAGAAGAGTTTTAAACTAAAACTAAAAACAAGCAAACAACAAGACAGTTCTGGGCATGAGCTGCTTTGCTTCACTGACAGTTCAGCTGTGCGTATGTGAAGCAAACCCCTCAGGGCCTGCTGAGAGAGTCTTCCCTTGAGAGAGAGCTACGCAGAACAAGAGCTGTGGGTCTGACGTGGGTCCTTGCCTCACACACAGGCATCTTGGGTTTCAAAAAGCTGAAGCTAAGGACACAGCACAGAGCAGGCAGAGCAGCTGGAAATCAGGGGAAACCCCTAGAAGCAAGGAAGTCACAGCCACGATGAACCCCACGTCTGCCCAGATACTTGGCTAACCTCCAAATTTGGCAGGCAGAGGAAAGACCTGTGGGATCAGGCTTAAAGCAATAGCGGGGCCGGGCGCGGTGGCTCAAGCCTGTAATCCCAGCACTTTGGGAGGCCGAGACGGGCGGATCACAAGGTCAGGAGATCGAGACCATCCTGGCTAATACAGTGAAACCCCGTCTCTACTAAAAAATACAAAAAACTATCCGGGCGAGGTGGCGGGCGCCTGTAGTCCCAGCTACTCGGGAGGCTGAGGCAGGAGAATGGCGTAAACCCTGGGGGCGGAGCTTGCAGTGAGCTGAGATCTGGCCACTGCACTCCACACTCCAGCCTGGGTGACAGAGCGAGACTCCGTCTCAAAAAAAAAAAAAAAAAAAAAAAAAAAAAAGCAATAGCGGGTCACTCAAAGAACAGATATCAATGACTACACTGTGAGGGATACGAAGGATGCTACATGAGCCCAGATGTTTGATTTAGCAGAGACTTCCGAGTAGCTATTACAAATACGTTTAAATAATTGAAGGAAAATATACAATAAATGAGGAAATGGAGAATCTCAAAATAAAAATAAAAACAATAAAAATGTAATCCCGGCACTTTGGGAGGCTGAGGTGAGCAGATCGTCTGAGGTGGGGAGTTTGAGACCAGCCTGGCCGACATGGCAAAATCCCATCTCTACTAAAAATACAAAAACTAGCCAGGTGTGGTGGTGCACGCCCATAATCACAGCTTCTTAGGAGGCTGAGGCAGGAGAATCGCTTGAACCTGGGAGGCAGAGGTTGCAGTGAGTCAAGATCATGCTGCTGCACTCTGACCTGGGTGACAGAACCAGAATCTGTCTCATAAAAATAAATAGATAGATAGATAGATAGATAGATAGATAGATAGATAGATAATCCTAGGCTGGGCAGGGTGGCTCATGCCTGTAATTCCAGGATGTTGGGAGGCCAAGGCAGGAGGATCCCTTGAGCCTAGGAGTTCAAGACCAGCCTGGGCAACATACTGAAACCCTGTTTCTACAAAAAAGAATTAGTCAGGTGTGGTGGCTTATGCCTGTAGTCCTACTTCCTGTCGCTCCTAGGGAGACTGAGGCAGGAGTACTACTGGGGCCCAGGAGTTGGATGAGCTATAGTCACACCGTCGCACTCCAACCTGGCTGACAGAGTGAGACCCTGTCTCCAAATTAAAAAAAAAAAAAAAAGGCTGGGCGCGGTGGCTCATGCCTGTAATCCCAGCACTTTTGGGAGGCCGGGGCGGGCAGACCACCTGAAGTCAGGAGTTTGAGACCAGCCTGGCCAACATGGCGAAACCTCGTCTCTACTAAAAATACAAAAATTAGCCGGGAGTGATGGTGCATACCTGTAATCCCAGCTCTGTAATCCCAGTTGAGGCAGGAGAATCGCTTGAAACCCGGAGGTGAAGGTTGCAGTGAGCTGAGATTGCACCACTGTACTCCAACCTGGGCAACAGAGCAAGACTGCAAGAAAAAAAAAAAAAAGAAGAAAAAGAAATCCTATAGCCGAAAACTATGTAATTGAAATAAAAATTGTGCCATATAGGCTTGTCTAATTCTGCTTGGGTTGCCGTAACCCAACTCTATAGACTGGATAAGCTTCTAAAGAACAGACATGTATTGCAGTGCTAGAGGCTGGAAGTCTGAGAGCAAGGCACCAGCAGATTGGGTGTCTGGTGAGGGCCCACTCTCTGCTTCCCAGATTGTTCCTTCTTGCTGCAACCTCACATGGTGGAAGGGGCAAACAAGCTCCCTCAGGCCTCTTTTAGAAGGGCCTTGAACCCATTCATGAGGACTCCACCCTTATGACCTAATTACTGCTTAAAGCTCCCACAATTCTTTTTTTTTTTTTTTAGACGGAGTCTTGCTCTGTCACCCAGGCTGGAGTGCACTGGCACGATCTCGGCTCACTGTAAGCTCCGCCTCCCGGGTTCACGCCATTCTCCTACCTCAGCCTCACAAGTAGCTGGGACTACAGGCGCCCACCCCCACGCCTGGCTAATTTTTTTTTTTTTTTTTTTTTTTTGTATTTTTTAGTAGAGGCGGGGTTTCACTGTGTCAGCCAGGATGGTCTCTATCTCCTGACTCATGATCTGCCCACCTCGGCCTCCCAAAGTGCTGGAATTATACGTGTGAGCCACCGCGCCCAGCCAAGACCCCATCACTTAATACTATTGCATTGGGGATTAGGTTTGAACATATGAATTTTGTTGGGGACACAGATCTTCAAACAAATCAGAGCTCAAGAGCAGATTGAAGATGGCAGAGAAAGAAATCAGTGAACTTGAAGAGAAACTGATGGAAATTATCTAATCTGAACAACAGAAAGAAAAAGATGAAAGAAAAATGGGTATATATTAGTCTTCAGGGAAATGCATATCAAAACTGTAATGAGATGCCACTTCACACTTACTAGGATGGCCATAAAAAAAAAAATGTGGACAGTAGCAAGTATAGGTGAGGATGTGGAGACACTGGGAACTTCTGGTAGGAATGTAAAAGGGGGCAACTGCTTTCAAAAATAGCTTAGCAATTCTTCAGAAGATTAAACTTAGTTACCACATGACCTGAACATTCCGTTCCCAATGATGTATACAAAAGAACTGAAAAAAAAAATCCACACAATTTGTGCATTAATTTTATAGCAGCATTGTTTGCAATAGCCAAAACGTAGAAACAACTAAAGTTCAGCAACTAATGAACAGATAAACAAAATGTGGTCTGTCTATATCTATCAGTCATTTGTGTGCTATAAAGGAACACCTGGGTAATTTATAAAGGAAAGAGGTTTACTTGGCTGGCATTTCTGCCAGCTGTGAAGGAAGCATGGTGCCAGCACCTGCGTCTGGTGAGGACTCAGGCTGCTTCCACTCATGGTGGAAGGTGAAGGGGAGCTGGTGTGTGCAGAGATCACATGGCACCAGCACAGAAGCAGGAGAGAGAGAAGGGAGGCGCTAGGCTCTTTTAACAACCAGCTCTCTTGGGAACTTACTCATTACTGCAACGATGGCACCAAACCATTCATGAAGAATCCGACCCCATGGCCCAAACACCTCCCACCAGGCCCCACCTCCAACACCGGGGATCAAATTTCAACATGAGGGGGGGTTCCAAGATGGCCGAATAGGAACAGCTCCAGTCTACAGCTCTCAGTGTGAGCGATGCAGAAGACGGGTGATTTCTGCATTTGCAACTGAGGTACCGGTTTCATCTCACTGGGGCTTGTCGGACAGCGGGTGCAGGACAGTGGGTGCAGACCACCGAGCATGAGCTGAAGCAGGGCAAGGCCTCGCCTCACCCAGGAAGTGCAAGAGTTCAGGGAATTCACTTTCCTAGCCAAGGGAATCTGTGACAGAGGGTACCTGGAAAATCGGGTCACTCCCACCCTAATACTGCACGTTTCCAATGGTCTTAGCAAAGGGCACACCAGGAGATTACATCCTGCACCTGGCTCGGAGGGTCGCACGCCCATGGAGCTTCGCTCATTGCTAGCACAGCAGTCTGAACTGCAAGGCAGCAGTGAGGCTGGGGCAGGGGCGTCTGCCATTGCTGAGGCTTGAGTAGGTAAACAAAGCGGCTGGGAAGCTTGAACTAGGTGGAGCCCACCGCAGCTTGAGGCCTGCCTGCCTCTGTAGACTCCACCTCTGGGGGCAGGGCATAGCTGAACAACAGGCAACAGAAACCTCTGCAGACTTAAATGTCCCTGACTGACAGCTTTGAAGAGAGTACTGGTTCTTCCAGCACGGAGTTGGAGATCTGAGAACGGACAGACTGCCTCCTCAAGTGGGTCCCTGACCCCCGAGTAGCCTAACTGGGAGGCACCCCCAACTAGGGGCAGACTGACACCCCACACGGCCGGGTACCCCTCTGAGATGAGGGGTACCTCATGTTGAAATTTCTCTTTTGAGACACTTCTCAAAAGAAGACATTTTTGCAGCCAACAGACACAGGAAAAAATGCTCATCATCACTCGCCATCACAGAAATGCAAATCAAAATCACAGTGAGATCCCATCTCACACCAGTTAGAATGGTGATCATTAAAAAGTCAGGAAACAACAGGTGCTGGAGAGGATGTGGAGAAATAGGGACACTTTTACAGTGTTGGTGGGACTGTAAACTAGTTCAACCATTGTGGAAGACAGTGTGGCGATTCCTCAAGGATCTAGAACTAGAAATACCATTTGACCCAGCCATCCCATTACTGGGTATATACCCAAAGGATTATAAATCATGCTGCTATAAAGACACATGCACTCGTATGTTTATTGCGGCACCATTCACAATAGCAAACACTTGGAACCAACCCAAATGCCCATCAATGATAGACTGGATTAAGAAAATGTAGCACATATACACCATGGAATAGTCTGCAGCCATAAAAAAAAGATGAGTTCATGTCCTTTGTAGGGACATGGGTGAAGTTGGAAACCATCATTCTCAGCAAACTATCGCAAGGGCAGAAAACCAAACACCACATGTTCTCACTCACAGGTGGGAATTGAACAATGAGATCACTTGGACACAGGAAGGGGAACATCACACACCAGGGCCTGTTGTGGGGTGGGAGGAAGGGGAGGGATAGCATTAGGTGATATACCTAATGTAAATGATGAGTTGATGGGTGCAGCACACCAACATGGCACATGTATACACATGTAACAAACCTGCACGTTGTGCACATGTACCCTAGAACTTAAAGTACAATGAAAATAAATAAATAAATAAGTCTTTTCGAAAGATAAAATAAAACAAAAAAACAAATGTCAACATGAGATACAGTGGGGCCGAACAATCTCTATCCAAACTACAGCACCATACAATGGTCATAAAAAGGAATGAAGTACCAACATGTGCTACAACATGGATGAATCTTGAAAACATTATGCTACATGAAAGAAGCCAGCCACAAAATATCACATATCATATTATGATTCCATTTAATGAAATGGCCAGATGAGGCAAATCTCTAGAGACAGAAAGTAGGTTAATGGTTGCCTATGTATGAGGAGAAGGGGGCCAGGGGATACAGAGTTTCTTGTAGGGGGGATGAACATGTTCTAAAATTGATTTGGGGCTGGGAGCATTGGCTCACACCTGTAATCCCAGCACTTTTGGAGGCTGAGGTGGGTGGATCATGAGCTCAAGAGATCAAGACCATCCTAGCCAACAGGGTGACACCCCATCTCTACGAAAAATACAAAAATTAGGTGGGTGAAGTGGCACGTGCCTGTAGTCCCAGCTACTTGGGAGGCTGAGGCAGGAGAATCGCTTGAACCTGGGAGGCGGAGGTTGCAGTGAGTCGAGATCGAGCCACTGCACTCCAGACTGGCAACAGAGTGAGACTCTGTCTCAAAAAAAAGAAAAAAAAATTGATTTGGTGGCCAGGCACAGTGGCTCACGTCTGGAATCCCCACATTTCAGGAGGCTGAAAGCACGAGGATTGAGACCAGCCTGGGCAACACAGGGAGACCCCCTTCTCTATAACATAGGTAAGTTAAACAAAAATTTTGGTGACAGTTGGTGATAGTTGCATAACCCTGTGAATATACTGAAAACCACGGAATCATATACTTTAAATGGGTGAGTTGTATGCTATATGAATAATATCTCAATAAAGTTGTCACATACATGCAGATATAGAAACTCCAAGATCTGTGGGGTAATATGAAGTAGTCCAGGCCGGGAGCAGTGGCTCATGCCTGTAATCCCAGAACTTTGGGGGCCGAGGTGGGTAGACCACTTGAGCTCAGGAGTTTGACACCAGCCTGACCAATATGGCGAAACCCCATCTGTACTAAAAATAGAAAAATTAGCTGAGCATGGTAGAACACACCTGTAATTCCAGCTACTCCGGAGATTGACGCAGGAGAATCGCTTGAACCCAAGAGGTGGAGGTTGCAATGAGCTGAGATCGCACCACTGCACTCCAGCCTGGAGTGACAGAGTGAGACTCTATCTTAAAATTAAATTAAATTAAATTAAATTAAATTTAATTTAATTTAAAAAATGAAGTAGTACAGTATACATGTAACTGAACAGCAGGAGAGGGTAGCAAGAGGTAGAAAAAAATACTAATAATAGCTGAAATCTTCCAAAATTTGGTAGAAAATAGTTGATCCTCATTATTCATGGGTTCCATATTTGCAAATTCACCTATTTGCTAAAATTTGTAACCCCCAAATCAACTCACAGCCATTTCAGTTATTTGTGAATGTGCGTAGAGTGGTGAGAACTTTTGAGTTGCCCAACACACATATTCCCATCTGAGGCTGAACAGGGAGAGCTCTGCCTTCTTGTTTCAGCTCTCATACTGTAAACAAGTGGCCTTTTGGGGTCTCTTTAGTGCCATCTTTTTCACATTTTGGTGTTTTTTTGTTTGTTGAGATGAGGTCTCACTCTGTCACTCAGGCTGGAGTGTAGTGGTGTGACCATGGCTCACTGCAGCCTTGACCTCCTGGGCTCAAATGATTCTCCCGCCTCAGCCCTGTGAGTAGCTGGGACCACAGGCACACAACATCACACCTGGCA
Organism: Piliocolobus tephrosceles; assembly: GCF_002776525.5. Classification (NCBI taxonomy): domain Eukaryota; kingdom Metazoa; phylum Chordata; class Mammalia; order Primates; family Cercopithecidae; genus Piliocolobus; species Piliocolobus tephrosceles. The sequence continues at coordinate 107,430,466 of NC_045448.1, forward strand.
AATTTTTGTATTTTTTTGTAGAGACAGGGTTTTGCCATGTTGCCCACGCTGGTCTTGAACTCCCGGGCTGAAGCTATCTGCTCACCTCGGCCTCCGAAAGTGTTGGGATGACAGGTGTGAGTTGCTGTGCCCGGCCATTCTGGTGCATTTTGTTGGTGACTTTACTGTTTGAAGTGGCTCCTGAGTGTACTGCTGAAGTGCTGGCTTTAAATGGGTGAATTGTATGCTATATGAATAATATCTCAATAAAGTTGTCACATACATGCAAAAATAGAAACTCAAAAAATCTGTGGGGTAATATGAAGTAGTCCAGGCCAGGAGCAGTGGCTCACGCCTGTAATCCCAGCACTTTGGGAGGCTGAGGTGGGTAGATCACCCATTTAAGTACTGCTAAGTGCAAGAAGGCTGTGATGAAATGTGTGTTACATAAGCTTCATTCAGGCACAATTCACAGTGCTGTTAGCTATGAGTTCAAAGTTAATAAGCCAACAGTACAGTACATAGAAAGGAGGAAATTCACCAGTCTATACTACATGAAGCCATTCTAGAAAATGCTAAAGTATTATGACATCTACAGTGTATGATGTCGCTATGGGATAGAATGAAAAAGCAGCTAAATTTGTGGATTCATGAGATGGCTTTTTTTTTTTTTTTTTTTTTTTTAGTGGACAGTACTCTTGTGAGGATAGAAGCCAAATAAATGTACAGTCATGTTACCCATGGTCAGGAAAATGTTAAACCTTTCTTGGCTAGTGTTTTGTTTTAATAAATACTGCCTATAGTTTGTAAGATATATTAAATGTCTTTAAATAGGAGCAGACATAAAACAAGGTTATGTGTTAACCAGCTGATGAAAATGTTTTGACCAGAGGCTCACAGGAAGCTAACCCTGTATCTCACCTAGGAGCAGTGGCTCAGCATTTGCGAATTCTGTGCTTGCAGACTTTATAGAACATGGCTACCATGAGAACTCACTGTATTAATTTTCTGATCTAAGAAGCTCAAGAAATCCTAAGTAAATAAACACAAAGAGAATTACTCCTAGATATGTGATAGTTAAACCGATGAAAGCCAAAGATATAGAAAAGATCTTGAAAGCAGTCTGAGAAAAAAAGACAGCAATTACATACAAAGGAATAGTAGTAAGAGC